>NC_089868.1:6108519-6411852 GCF_036373705.1 Amia ocellicauda
CTAGATATGTGGTAAAATTGCATTTGTAAAGCATATGTAATGTAGTTAAGCACATCTAACCTTACAGAATGAAGATATTATAAAACCATCCAAATCAAGCTTATCTCAGCCTGAAATACTCCCACACTATAGTAAAGAGCATTATCTCTAATAGGTGAAGAGTTTACATGTGTATTAGCAAGAAAAAAATACAATTCTTAAAATTCTTGAAACCAAGTCAGTTCTGACCTGAAACAACAAGATATGACGTAAAATTGCATTTGTAAGCATATGTAATGTAGTTAAGCACATCTCACCTTACAGAATGAAGATATTGCAAAACCATCCAAATCAAGCTTATCTAAGCCTGAAATACTCCCAAACTATAGTAAAGGGCATTATCTCTAATAGGTGAAGAGTTTACATGTGTATTAGCAAGAAAACAATACATTTCCTAAATTCTTGAAACCAAGTCAGTTCTGACCTGAAACAACAAGATATGTTGTAAAATTGCATTTGTAAGCATATTTAATGTAGTTAAGCACATCTTACCTTACAGAATGAAGATATTGCAAAACCATCCAAATCAAGCTTCTCTCATCCTCATTTGTCCTACACTATACATAAGGGCATTATCTCTAATAGGTGAAGAGTTTTCATGTGTATTAGCAAGATAAGATTACAATTCATCAACTTCTTGAAACCAAGTCAGTTCTGACCTGAAACAACAAGATATGAGGTAAAATTGCATTTGTAAGCATATGTAATGTAGTTAAGCACATCTAACCTTACAGAATGAAGATATTGTAAAACCATCCAAATCAAGCTTATCTCAGCCTGAAATACTCCCACACTATAGTAAAGAGAATTATCTCTAATAGGTGAACAGTTTACATGTGTATTAGCAAGAAAACATTACAAATCATCAACTTCTTGAAACCAAGTCAGTTCTGACCTGAAACAACAAGATATGTTGTAAAATTGCATTTGTAGGCAGTTGTAATGTAGTTAAGCACATCAAACCTTACAGAATGAAGATATTGCAAAACCATCCAAATCAACCTTCTCTCAGCCTCATTTGTTCCTACACTATACTTAAGGACATTATCTCTAATAGGTGAAGAGTTTACATGTGTATTAGCAAGAAAAAAATACAATTCTTGAAATTCTTGAAACCAAGTCAGTTCTGACCTGAAACAACAAGATATGATGTAAAATTGCATTTGTAAGCATATGTAATGTAGTTAAGCACATCTCACCTTACAGAATGAAAATATTGCAAAACCATCCAAATCAAGCTTATCTTAGCCTGAAATACTCCCAAACTATAGTAAAGGGCATTATCTCTAATAGGTGAAGAGTTTACATGTGCATTAGCAAGAAAACAATACAATTCTTAAAATTCTTGAAACCAAGTCAGTTCTGACCTGAAACAACAAGATATGTGGTAAAATTGCATTTGTAAGCATATGTAATGTTGTTAAGCACAGCTTACCTTACAGAATGAAGATATTGCAAAACCATCCAAATCAAGCATCTCTCAGCCTCATTTGTTCCTACACTGTACTTAAGGGCATTATCTCTAATAGGTGAAGAGTTTACATGTGTATTAGCAAGAAAAAAATACAATTCTTAAAATTCTTGAAACCAAGTCAGTTCTGACCTGAAACAACAAGATATGATGTAAAATTGCATTTGTAAGCATATGTAATGTAGTTAAGCACATCTCACCTTACAGAATGAAGATATTGCAAAACCATCCAAATCAAGCTTCTCTCAGCCTCATTTGTTCCTACACTATACTTAAGGGCATTATCTCTAATAGGTGAAGAGTTTACATGTGTATTAGCAAGAAAAAAATACAATTCTTAAAATTCTTGAAACCAAGTCAGTTCTGACCTGAAACAACAAGATATGATGTAAAATTGCATTTGTAAGCATATATAATGTAGTTAAGCACATCTTACCTTACAGAATGAAGATATTGCAAAACCATCCAAATCAAGCTTATCTCAGCCTGAAATACTCCCAAACTATAGTAAAGGGCATTATCTCTAATAGGTGAAGAGTTTACATGTGTATTAGCAAGAAAACATTACAATTCATCAACTTCTTGAAACCAAGTCAGTTCTGACCTGAAACAACAAGATATGTGGTAAAATTGCATTTGTAAGCATATATAATGTAGTTAAGCACATCTTACCTGACAGAATGAAGATATTGCAAAACCATCCAAATCAAGCTTCTCTCAGCCTCATTTGTTCCTACACTATACTTAAGGGCATTATCTCTTATTGGTGAACAGTTTACATGTGTAATAGCAAGAAAACATTACAATTCATCAACTTCTTGAAACCAAGTCAGTTCTAACCAGAAACAACAAGATATGTTGTGAAATTGCATTTGTAAGCAAATGTAATGTAGTTAAGCACATTAAACCTTACAGAATTAAGATATTGCTAAACCATCCAAATCAAGCTCCTCTCAGCCTCATTTGTTCCTACACTATTCTAAAGGGCATTATCTCTAATAGGTGAAGAGTTTACATGTGTATTAGCAAGAAAACAATACAATTCTTAAAATTCTTGAAACCAAGTCAGTTCTGACCTGAAACAACAAGATATGTTGTAAAATTGCATTTGTAAGCATATGTAATGTAGTTAAGCCATCTAACCTTACAGAATGAAGATATTGCAAAACCATCCAAATCAAGCTTATCTCAGCCTGAAATACTCCCACACTATAGTAAAGGACATTATCTCTAATAGGTGAAGAGTTTACGTGTATTAGCAAGAAAACATAACAATTCATCAACTTCTTGAAACCAAGTCAGTTCTGACCTAAAACAACAAGATATGTTGTAAAATTGCATTTGTAAGCATATGTAATGGAGTTAAGCACATCAAACCTTACAGAATGAAGATATGGCAAAACCATCCAAATCAAGCTTATCTCAGCCTGAAATACTCCCACACTATAGTAAAGAGCATTATCTCTAATAGGTGAAGAGTTTACATGTGTATTAGCAAGAAAAAAATACAATTCTTAAAATTCTTGAAACCAAGTCAGTTCTGACCTGAAACAACAAGATATGACGTAAAATTGCATTTGTAAGCATATGTAATGTAGTTAAGCACATCTCACCTTACAGAATGAAGATATTGCAAAACCATCCAAATCAAGCTTATCTAAGCCTGAAATACTCCCAAACTATAGTAAAGGGCATTATCTCTAATAGGTGAAGAGTTTACATGTGTATTAGCAAGAAAACAATACATTTCCTAAATTCTTGAAACCAAGTCAGTTCTGACCTGAAACAACAAGATATGTTGTAAAATTGCATTTGTAAGCATATTTAATGTAGTTAAGCACATCTTACCTTACAGAATGAAGAAATTGCAAAACCATCCAAATCAAGCTTCTCTCAGCCTCATTTTTCCTACACTATACTTAAGGGCATTATCTCTAATAGGTGAAGAGTTTACATGTGTATTAGCAAGATAAGATTACAATTCATCAACTTCTTGAAACCAAGTCAGTTCTGACCTGAAACAACAAGATATGAGTTAAAATTGCATTTGTAAGCATATGTAATGTAGTTAAGCACATCTAACCTTACAGAATGAAGATATTGTAAAACCATCCAAATCAAGCTTATCTCAGCCTGAAATACTCCCACACTATAGTAAAGAGAATTATCTCTAATAGGTGAACAGTTTACATGTGTATTAGCAAGAAAACATTACAATTCATCAACTTCTTGAAACCAAGTCAGATCTGACCTGAAACAACAAGATATGTTGTTAAATTGCATTTGTAAGCATATGTAATGTAGTTAAGCACATCTAACCTTACAGAATGAAGATATTGCAAAACCATCCAAATCAAGCTTATCTCAGCCTGAAATACTCCCACACTATAGTAAAGGACATTATCTCTAATAGGTGAAGAGTTTACGTGTAATAGCAAGAAAACATAACAATTCTTAAAATTCTTGAAACCAAGTCAGTTCTGACCTGAAACAACAAGATATGTTGTAAAATTGCATTTGTAAGCATATGTAATGTAGTTAAGCACATCTCACCTTACAGAATGAAGATATTGCAAAACCATCCAAATCAAGCTTCTCTCAGCCTCATTTGTTCCTACACTATACTTAAGGGCATTATCTCTAATAGTTGAAGAGTTTACATGTGTATTAGCAAGATAAGTTTACAATTAATCAACTTCTTGAAACCAAGTCAGTTCTGACCTGAAACAACTGGATATGTGGTAAAATTGCATTTGTAAGCATATGTAATGTAGTTAAGCCATCTAACCTTACAGAATGAAGATATTGCAAAACCATCCAAATCAAGCTTATCTCAGCCTGAAATTCTCCCACACTATATTAAAGGACATTATCTCTAATAGGTGAAGAATTTACATGTGTATTAGCAAGATAAGATTACAATTCATCAACTTCTTGAAACCAAGTCAGTTCTGACCTGAAACAACTAGATATGATGTAAAATTGCATTTGTAAGCATATGTAATGTAGTTAAGCACATCTAACCTTACAGAATGAAGATATTGCAAAACCATCCAAATCAAGCTTATCTCAGCCTGAAATACTCCCACACTATAGTAAAGGACATTATCTCTAATAGGTGAAGAGTTTACGTGTATTAGCAAGAAAACATAACAATTCTTCAACTTCTTGAAACCAAGTCAGTTCTGACCTAAAACAACAAGATATTTTGTAAAATTGCATTTGTAAGCATATGTAATGGAGTTAAGCACATCAAACCTTACAGAATGAAGATATTGCAAAACCATCCAAATCAAGCTTATGTCATTCTGAATAACTCCCACACTATAGTAAAGAGCATTATCTCTAATAGGTGAAGAGTTTACATGTGTATTAGCAAGAAAAAAATACAATTCTTAAAATTCTTGAAACCAAGTCAGTTCTGACCTGAAACAACAAGATATGACGTAAAATTGCATTTGTAAGCATATGTAATGTAGTTAAGCACATCTCACCTTACAGAATGAAGATATTGCAAAACCATCCAAATCAAGCTTATCTAAGCCTGAAATACTCCCAAACTATAGTAAAGGGCATTATCTCTAATAGGTGAAGAGTTTACATGTGTATTAGCAAGAAAACAATACATTTCCTAAATTCTTGAAACCAAGTCAGTTCTGACCTGAAACAACAAGATATGTTGTAAAATTGCATTCGTAAGCATATTTAATGTAGTTAAGCACATCTTACCTTACAGAATGAAGATATTGCAAAACCATCCAAATCAAGCTTCTCTCAGCCTCATTTGATCCTACACTATACTTAAGGGCATTATCTCTAATAGGTGAAGAGTTTACATGTGTATTAGCAAGATAAGATTACAATTCTACAACTTCTTGAAACCAAGTCAGTTCTGACCTGAAACAACAAGATATGAGGTAAAATTGCATTTGTAAGCATATGTAATGTAGTTAAGCACATCTCACCTTTCAGAATGAAGATATTGCAAAACCATCCAAATCAAGCTTATCTCAGCCTGAAATACTCCCAAACTATAGTAAAGGGCATTATCTCTAATAGGTGAAGAGTTTACATGTGTATTAGCAAGAGAACAATACAATTTTTAAAATTCTTGAAACCAAGTCAGTTCTGACCTGAAACAACAAGATATGTGGTAAAATTGCATTTGTAAGCATATGTAATGTAGTTAAGCACATCTTACCTTACAGAATGAAGCTATTGCAAAACCATCCAAATCAAGCTTCTCTCAGCCTCATTTGTTCCTACACTATAATTAAGGGCATTATCTCTAATAGGTGAAGAGTTTACATGTGTATTAGTAAGATAAGAATACAATTCATCAACTTCTTGAAACCAAGTCAGTTCTGACCTGAAACAACTAGATATGTGGTAAAATTGCATTTGTAAGCATATGTAATGTAGTTAAGCACATCTAACCTTACAGAATGAAGATATTGCTAAACCATCCAAATCAAGCTCCTCTCAGCCTCATTTGTTCCTACACTATTCTTAAGGGCATTATCTCTAATTGGTGAAGAGTTTACGTGTATTAGCAAGAAAACATAACAATTCTTCAACTTCTTGAAACCAAGTCAGTTCTGACCTAAAACAACAAGATATTTTGTAAAATTGCATTTGTAAGCATATGTAATGGAGTTAAGCACATCAAACCTTACAGAATGAAGATATTGCAAAACCATCCAAATCAAGCTTATGTCATTCTGAATAACTCCCACACTATAGTAAAGAGCATTATCTCTAATAGGTGAAGAGTTTACATGTGTATTAGCAAGAAAAAAATACAATTCTTAAAATTCTTGAAACCAAGTCAGTTCTGACCTGAAACAACAAGATATGACGTAAAATTGCATTTGTAAGCATATGTAATGTAGTTAAGCACATCTCACCTTACAGAATGAAGATATTGCAAAACCATCCAAATCAAGCTTATCTAAGCCTGAAATACTCCCAAACTATAGTAAAGGGCATTATCTCTAATAGGTGAAGAGTTTACATGTGTATTAGCAAGAAAACAATACATTTCCTAAATTCTTGAAACCAAGTCAGTTCTGACCTGAAACAACAAGATATGTTGTAAAATTGCATTCGTAAGCATATTTAATGTAGTTAAGCACATCTTACCTTACAGAATGAAGATATTGCAAAACCATCCAAATCAAGCTTCTCTCAGCCTCATTTGATCCTACACTATACTTAAGGGCATTATCTTTAATAGGTGAAGAGTTTACATGTGTATTAGCAAGATAAGATTACAATTCTACAACTTCTTGAAACCAAGTCAGTTCTGACCTGAAACAACAAGATATGAGGTAAAATTGCATTTGTAAGCATATGTAATGTAGTTAAGCACATCTCACCTTTCAGAATGAAGATATTGCAAAACCATCCAAATCAAGCTTATCTCAGCCTGAAATACTCCCAAACTATAGTAAAGGGCATTATCTCTAATAGGTGAAGAGTTTACATGTGTATTAGCAAGAGAACAATACAATTTTTAAAATTCTTGAAACCAAGTCAGTTCTGACCTGAAACAACAAGATATGTGGTAAAATTGCATTTGTAAGCATATGTAATGTAGTTAAGCACATCTTACCTTACAGAATGAAGATATTGCAAAACCATCCAAATCAAGCTTCTCTCAGCCTCATTTGTTCCTACACTATACTTAAGGGCATTATCTCTTATTGGTGAACAGTTTACATGTGTATTAGCAAGAAAACATTACAATTCATCAACTTCTTGTAACCAAGTCAGTTCTAACCAGAAACAACAAGATATGTTGTAAAATTGCATTTGTAAGCAAATGTAATGTAGTTAAGCACATTAAACCTTACAGAATTAAGATATTGCAAAACCATCCAAATCAAGCTTATCTCAGCCTGAAATACTCCCATACTAGATTTAAGGACATTATCTCTAATAGGTGAAGAGTTTACGTGTATTAGCAAGAAAACATAACAATTCATCAACTTCTTGAAACCAAGTCAGTTCTGACCTGAAACAACAAGATATGAGGTAAAATTGCATTTGTAAGCATATGTAATGTAGTTAAGCACATCTCACCTTTCAGAATGAAGATATTGCAAAACCATCCAAATCAAGCTTATCTCAGCCTGAAATACTCCCAAACTATAGTAAAGGGCATTATCTCTAATAGGTGAAGAGTTTACATGTGTATTAGCAAGAGAACAATACAATTTTTAATATTCTTGAAACCAAGTCAGTTCTGACCTGAAACAACAAGATATGTGGTAAAATTGCATTTGTAAGCATATGTAATGTAGTTAAGCACATCTTACCTTACAGAATGAAGATATTGCAAAACCATCCAAATCAAGCTTCTCTCAGCCTCATTTGTTCCTACACTATACTTAAGGGCATTATCTCTAATAGGTGAAGAGTTTACATGTGTATTAGCAAGAGAACAATACAATTTTTAATATTCTTGAAACCAAGTCAGTTCTGACCTGAAACAACAAGATATGTGGTAAAATTGCATTTGTAAGCATATGTAATGTAGTTAAGCACATCTTACCTTACAGAATGAAGATATTGCAAAACCATCCAAATCAAGCTTCTCTCAGCCTCATTTGTTCCTACACTATACTTAAGGGCATTATCTCTTATTGGTGAACAGTTTACATGTGTATTAGCAAGAAAACATTACAATTCATCAACTTCTTGTAACCAAGTCAGTTCTAACCAGAAACAACAAGATATGTTGTAAAATTGCATTTGTAAGCAAATGTAATGTAGTTAAGCACATTAAACCTTACAGAATTAAGATATTGCAAAACCATCCAAATCAAGCTTATCTCAGCCTGAAATACTCCCATACTAGATTTAAGGACATTATCTCTAATAGGTGAAGAGTTTACGTGTATTAGCAAGAAAACATAACAATTCATCAACTTCTTGAAACCAAGTCAGTTCTGACCTGAAACAACAAGATATGAGGTAAAATTGCATTTGTAAGCATATGTAATGTAGTTAAGCACATCTCACCTTTCAGAATGAAGATATTGCAAAACCATCCAAATCAAGCTTATCTCAGCCTGAAATACTCCCAAACTATAGTAAAGGGCATTATCTCTAATAGGTGAAGAGTTTACATGTGTATTAGCAAGAGAACAATACAATTTTTAATATTCTTGAAACCAAGTCAGTTCTGACCTGAAACAACAAGATATGTGGTAAAATTGCATTTGTAAGCATATGTAATGTAGTTAAGCACATCTTACCTTACAGAATGAAGATATTGCAAAACCATCCAAATCAAGCTTCTCTCAGCCTCATTTGTTCCTACACTATACTTAAGGGCATTATCTCTAATAGTTGAAGAGTTTACATGTGTATTAGCAAGATAAGTTTACAATTAATCAACTTCTTGAAACCAAGTCAGTTCTGACCTGAAACAACTGGATATGTGGTAAAATTGCATTTGTAAGCATATGTAATGTAGTTAAGCCATCTAACCTTACAGAATGAAGATATTGCAAAACCATCCAAATCAAGCTTATCTCAGCCTGAAATTCTCCCACACTATATTAAAGGACATTATCTCTAATAGGTGAAGAATTTACATGTGTATTAGCAAGATAAGATTACAATTCATCAACTTCTTGAAACCAAGTCAGTTCTGACCTGAAACAACTAGATATGATGTAAAATTGCATTTGTAAGCATATGTAATGTAGTTAAGCACATCTAACCTTACAGAATGAAGATATTGCAAAACCATCCAAATCAAGCTTATCTCAGCCTGAAATACTCCCACACTATAGTAAAGGACATTATCTCTAATAGGTGAAGAGTTTACGTGTATTAGCAAGAAAACATAACAATTCTTCAACTTCTTGAAACCAAGTCAGTTCTGACCTAAAACAACAAGATATTTTGTAAAATTGCATTTGTAAGCATATGTAATGGAGTTAAGCACATCAAACCTTACAGAATGAAGATATTGCAAAACCATCCAAATCAAGCTTATGTCATTCTGAATAACTCCCACACTATAGTAAAGAGCATTATCTCTAATAGGTGAAGAGTTTACATGTGTATTAGCAAGAAAAAAATACAATTCTTAAAATTCTTGAAACCAAGTCAGTTCTGACCTGAAACAACAAGATATGACGTAAAATTGCATTTGTAAGCATATGTAATGTAGTTAAGCACATCTCACCTTACAGAATGAAGATATTGCAAAACCATCCAAATCAAGCTTATCTAAGCCTGAAATACTCCCAAACTATAGTAAAGGGCATTATCTCTAATAGGTGAAGAGTTTACATGTGTATTAGCAAGAAAACAATACATTTCCTAAATTCTTGAAACCAAGTCAGTTCTGACCTGAAACAACAAGATATGTTGTAAAATTGCATTCGTAAGCATATTTAATGTAGTTAAGCACATCTTACCTTACAGAATGAAGATATTGCAAAACCATCCAAATCAAGCTTCTCTCAGCCTCATTTGATCCTACACTATACTTAAGGGCATTATCTCTAATAGGTGAAGAGTTTACATGTGTATTAGCAAGATAAGATTACAATTCTACAACTTCTTGAAACCAAGTCAGTTCTGACCTGAAACAACAAGATATGAGGTAAAATTGCATTTGTAAGCATATGTAATGTAGTTAAGCACATCTCACCTTTCAGAATGAAGATATTGCAAAACCATCCAAATCAAGCTTATCTCAGCCTGAAATACTCCCAAACTATAGTAAAGGGCATTATCTCTAATAGGTGAAGAGTTTACATGTGTATTAGCAAGAGAACAATACAATTTTTAAAATTCTTGAAACCAAGTCAGTTCTGACCTGAAACAACAAGATATGTGGTAAAATTGCATTTGTAAGCATATGTAATGTAGTTAAGCACATCTTACCTTACAGAATGAAGCTATTGCAAAACCATCCAAATCAAGCTTCTCTCAGCCTCATTTGTTCCTACACTATAATTAAGGGCATTATCTCTAATAGGTGAAGAGTTTACATGTGTATTAGTAAGATAAGAATACAATTCATCAACTTCTTGAAACCAAGTCAGTTCTGACCTGAAACAACTAGATATGTGGTAAAATTGCATTTGTAAGCATATGTAATGTAGTTAAGCACATCTAACCTTACAGAATGAAGATATTGCTAAACCATCCAAATCAAGCTCCTCTCAGCCTCATTTGTTCCTACACTATTCTTAAGGGCATTATCTCTAATTGGTGAAGAGTTTACGTGTATTAGCAAGAAAACATAACAATTCTTCAACTTCTTGAAACCAAGTCAGTTCTGACATAAAACAACAAGATATTTTGTAAAATTGCATTTGTAAGCATATGTAATGGAGTTAAGCACATCAAACCTTACAGAATGAAGATATTGCAAAACCATCCAAATCAAGCTTATGTCATTCTGAATAACTCCCACACTATAGTAAAGAGCATTATCTCTAATAGGTGAAGAGTTTACATGTGTATTAGCAAGAAAAAAATACAATTCTTAAAATTCTTGAAACCAAGTCAGTTCTGACCTGAAACAACAAGATATGACGTAAAATTGCATTTGTAAGCATATGTAATGTAGTTAAGCACATCTCACCTTACAGAATGAAGATATTGCAAAACCATCCAAATCAAGCTTATCTAAGCCTGAAATACTCCCAAACTATAGTAAAGGGCATTATCTCTAATAGGTGAAGAGTTTACATGTGTATTAGCAAGAAAACAATACATTTCCTAAATTCTTGAAACCAAGTCAGTTCTGACCTGAAACAACAAGATATGTTGTAAAATTGCATTCGTAAGCATATTTAATGTAGTTAAGCACATCTTACCTTACAGAATGAAGATATTGCAAAACCATCCAAATCAAGCTTCTCTCAGCCTCATTTGATCCTACACTATACTTAAGGGCATTATCTTTAATAGGTGAAGAGTTTACATGTGTATTAGCAAGATAAGATTACAATTCTACAACTTCTTGAAACCAAGTCAGTTCTGACCTGAAACAACAAGATATGAGGTAAAATTGCATTTGTAAGCATATGTAATGTAGTTAAGCACATCTCACCTTTCAGAATGAAGATATTGCAAAACCATCCAAATCAAGCTTATCTCAGCCTGAAATACTCCCAAACTATAGTAAAGGGCATTATCTCTAATAGGTGAAGAGTTTACATGTGTATTAGCAAGAGAACAATACAATTTTTAAAATTCTTGAAACCAAGTCAGTTCTGACCTGAAACAACAAGATATGTGGTAAAATTGCATTTGTAAGCATATGTAATGTAGTTAAGCACATCTTACCTTACAGAATGAAGATATTGCAAAACCATCCAAATCAAGCTTCTCTCAGCCTCATTTGTTCCTACACTATACTTAAGGGCATTATCTCTTATTGGTGAACAGTTTACATGTGTATTAGCAAGAAAACATTACAATTCATCAACTTCTTGTAACCAAGTCAGTTCTAACCAGAAACAACAAGATATGTTGTAAAATTGCATTTGTAAGCAAATGTAATGTAGTTAAGCACATTAAACCTTACAGAATTAAGATATTGCAAAACCATCCAAATCAAGCTTATCTCAGCCTGAAATACTCCCATACTAGATTTAAGGACATTATCTCTAATAGGTGAAGAGTTTACGTGTATTAGCAAGAAAACATAACAATTCATCAACTTCTTGAAACCAAGTCAGTTCTGACCTGAAACAACAAGATATGAGGTAAAATTGCATTTGTAAGCATATGTAATGTAGTTAAGCACATCTCACCTTTCAGAATGAAGATATTGCAAAACCATCCAAATCAAGCTTATCTCAGCCTGAAATACTCCCAAACTATAGTAAAGGGCATTATCTCTAATAGGTGAAGAGTTTACATGTGTATTAGCAAGAGAACAATACAATTTTTAAAATTCTTGAAACCAAGTCAGTTCTGACCTGAAACAACAAGATATGTGGTAAAATTGCATTTGTAAGCATATGTAATGTAGTTAAGCACATCTTACCTTACAGAATGAAGATATTGCAAAACCATCCAAATCAAGCTTCTCTCAGCCTCATTTGTTCCTACACTATACTTAAGGGCATTATCTCTTATTGGTGAACAGTTTACATGTGTATTAGCAAGAAATTATTACAATTCATCAACTTCTTGAAACCAAGTCAGTTCTAACCAGAAACAACAAGATATGTTGTAAAATTGCATTTGTAAGCAAATGTAATGTAGTTAAGCACATTAAACCTTACAGAATTAAGATATTGCAAAACCATCCAAATCAAGCTTATCTCAGCCTGAAATACTCCCATACTAGATTTAAGGACATTATCTCTAATAGGTGAAGAGTTTACGTGTATTAGCAAGAAAACATAACAATTCATCAACTTCTTGAAACCAAGTCAGTTCTGACCTGAAACAACAAGATATGAGGTAAAATTGCATTTGTAAGCATATGTAATGTAGTTAAGCACATCTCACCTTTCAGAATGAAGATATTGCAAAACCATCCAAATCAAGCTTATCTCAGCCTGAAATACTCCCAAACTATAGTAAAGGGCATTATCTCTAATAGGTGAAGAGTTTACATGTGTATTAGCAAGAGAACAATACAATTTTTAAAATTCTTGAAACCAAGTCAGTTCTGACCTGAAACAACAAGATATGTGGTAAAATTGCATTTGTAAGCATATGTAATGTAGTTAAGCACATCTTACCTTACAGAATGAAGATATTGCAAAACCATCCAAATCAAGCTTCTCTCAGCCTCATTTGTTCCTACACTATACTTAAGGGCATTATCTCTTATTGGTGAACAGTTTACATGTGTATGTTAGCAAGAAAACATTACAATTCATCAACTTCTTGAAACCAAGTCAGTTCTAACCAGAAACAACAAGATATGTTGTAAAATTGCATTTGTAAGCAATTGTAATGTAGTCAAGCACATCTCACCTTACAGAATGAAGATATTGCAAAACCATCCAAATCAAGCTTCTCTCAGCCTCATTTGTTCCTACACTATAATTAAGGGCATTATCTCTAATAGGTGAAGAGTTTACATGTGTATTAGCAAGATAAGATTACAATTCATCAACTTCTTGAAACCAAGTCAGTTCTGACCTGAAACAACTAGATATGTGGTAAAATTGCATTTGTAAGCATATGTAATGTAGTTAAGCACATCTAACCTTACAGAATGAAGATATTGCTAAACCATCCAAATCAAGCTTCTCTCAGCCTCATTTGTTCCTACACTATACTTAAGGGCATTATCTCTTATTGCTGAACAGTTTACATGTGTATTAGCAAGAAAACATTACAATTCATCAACTTCTTGAAACCAAGTCAGTTCTGACCAGAAACAACAAGATATGTTGTAAAATTGCATTTGTAAGCATATGTAATGTAGTTAAGCACATTTAACTTTACAGAATGAAGATATTGCAAAACCATCCAAATCAAGCATCTCTCAGCCTCATTTGTTCCTACACTGTACTTTAGGGCATTATCTCTAATAGGTGAAGAGTTTACATGTGTATTAGCAAGAAAACAATACAATTCTTAAAATTCTTGAAACCAAGTCAGCTCTGACCTGAAACAACAAGATATGTTGTAAAATTGAATTTGTAAGCATATGTAATGTAGTTAAGCCATCTAACCTTACAGAATGAAGATATTGCAAAACCATCCAAATCACGCTTATGTCATTCTGAATAACTCCCACACTATAGTAAAGAGCATTATCTCTAATAGGTGAAGAGTTTACATGTGTATTAGCAAGAAAACAATACAATTCTTAAAATTCTTGAAACCAAGTCAGTTCTGACCTGAAACAACAAGATATGTTGTAAAATTGCATTTGTAAGCATATGTAATGTAGTTAAACACATTTAACTTTACAGAATGAAGATATTGCAAAACCATCCAAATCAAGCATCTCTCAGCCTCATTTGTTCCTACACTGTACTTTAGGGCATTATCTCTAATAGGTGAAGAGTTTACATGTGTATAGCAAGATAAGATTACAATTCATCAACTTCTTGAAACCAAGTCAGTTCTGACCTGAAACAACAAGATATGTTGTAAAATTGAATTTGTAAGCATATGTAATGTAGTTAAGCCATCTAACCTTACAGAATGAAGATATTGCAAAACCATCCAAATCAAGCTTATCTCAGCCTGAAATACTCCCACACTATAGTAAAGGACATTATCTCTAATAGGTGAAGAGTTTACGTGTATTAGCAAGAAAACATAACAATTCTTCAACTTCTTGAAACCAAGTCAGTTCTGACCTAAAACAACAAGATATTTTGTAAAATTGCATTTGTAAGCATATGTAATGGAGTTAAGCACATTTAACTTTACAGAATGAAGATATTGCAAAACCATCCAAATCAAGCATCTCTCAGCCTCATTTGTTCCTACACTGTACTTTAGGGCATTATCTCTAATAGGTGAAGAGTTTACATGTGTATTAGCAAGATAAGATTACAATTCATCAACTTCTTGAAACCAAGTCAGTTCTGACCTGAAACAACAAGATATGTTGTAAAATTGAATTTGTAAGCATATGTAATGTAGTTAAGCCATCTAACCTTACAGAAAGAAGATATTGCAAAACCATCCAAATCAAGCTTATCTCAGCCTGAAATACTCCCACACTATAGTAAAGGACATTATCTCTAATAGGTGAAGAGTTTACGTGTATTAGCAAGAAAACATAACAATTCTTCAACTTCTTGAAACCAAGTCAGTTCTGACCTAAAACAACAAGATATGTTGTAAAATTGCATTTGTAAGCATATGTAATGTAGTTAAGCACATCTCACCTTACAGAATGAAGATATTGCAAAACCATCCAAATCAAGCTTCTCTCAGCCTCATTTGTTCCTACACTATACTTAAGGGCATTATCTCTAATAGGTGAAGAGTTTACATGTGTATTAGCAAGAAAAAAATACAATTCTTAAAATTCTTGAAACCAAGTCAGTTCTGACCTGAAACAACAAGATATGATGTAAAATTGCATTTGTAAGCATATATAATGTAGTTAAGCACATCTTACCTTACAGAATGAAGATATTGCAAAACCATCCAAATCAAGCTTATCTCAGCCTGAAATACTCCCAAACTATAGTAAAGGGCATTATCTCTAATAGGTGAAGAGTTTACATGTGTATTAGCAAGAAAACAATACAATTCTTAAAATTCTTGAAACCAAGTCAGTTCTGACCTGAAACAACAAGATATGTTGTAAAATTGCATTTGTAAGCATATGTAATGTAGTTAAGCACATTTAACTTTACAGAATGAAGATATTGCAAAACCATCCAAATCAAGCATCTCTCAGCCTCATTTGTTCCTACACTGTACTTTAGGGCATTATCTCTAATAGGTGAAGACTTTACATGTGTATTAGCAAGATAAGATTACAATTCATCAACTTCTTGAAACCAAGTCAGTTCTGACCTGAAACAACAAGATATGTTGTAAAATTGAATTTGTAAGCATATGTAATGTAGTTAAGCCATCTAACCTTACAGAATGAAGACATTGCAAAACCATCCAAATCAAGCTTATCTCAGCCTGAAATACTCCCACACTATAGTAAAGGACATTATCTCTAATAGGTGAAGAGTTTACGTGTATTAGCAAGAAAACATAACAATTCTTCAACTTCTTGAAACCAAGTCAGTTCTGACCTAAAACAACAAGATATTTTGTAAAATTGCATTTGTATGCATATGTAATGGAGTTAAGCACATTTAACTTTACAGAATTAAGATATTGCAAAACCATCCAAATCAAGCTTATCTCAGCCTGAAATACTCCCATACTAGATTTAAGGACATTATCTCTAATAGGTGAAGAGTTTACGTGTATTAGCAAGAAAACATAACAATTCATCAACTTCTTGAAACCAAGTCAGTTCTGACCTAAAACAACAAGATATGTTGTAAAATTGCATTTGTAAGCATATGTAATGTAGTTAAGCACATCAAACCTTACAGAATGAAGATATTGCAAAACCATCCAAATCAAGCTTATGTCAGCCTGAATAACTCCCACACTATAGTAAGGAGCATTATCTCTAATAGGTGAAGAGTTTACATGTGTATTAGCAAGAAAAAAATACAATTCTTAAAATTCTTGAAAACAAGTCAGTTCTGACCTGAAACAACAAGATATGATGTAAAAATGCATTTGTAAGCATATGTAATGTAGTTAAGCACATCTAACCTTACAGAATGAAGATATTGCAAAACCATCCAAATCAAGCTCCTCTCAGCCTCATTTGTTCCTACACTATTCTTAAGGGCATTATCTCTAATAGGTGAAGAGTTTACATGTGTATTAGCAAGAAAACAATACAATTCTTAAAATTCTTGAAACCAAGTCAGTTCTGACCTGAAACAACAAGATATGTTGTAAAATTGCATTTGTAAGCATATGTAATGTAGTAAAGCACATTTAACTTTACAGAATGAAGATATTGCAAAACCATCCAAATCAAGCATCTCTCAGCCTCATTTGTTCCTACACTGTACTTTAGGGCATTATCTCTAATAGGTGAAGACTTTACATGTGTATTAGCAAGATAAGATTACAATTCATCAACTTCTTGAAACCAAGTCAGTTCTGACCTGAAACAACAAGATATGTTGTAAAATTGAATTTGTAAGCATATGTAATGTAGTTAAGCCATCTAACCTTACAGAATGAAGACATTGCAAAACCATCCAAATCAAGCTTATCTCAGCCTGAAATACTCCCACACTATAGTAAAGGACATTATCTCTAATAGGTGAAGAGTTTACGTGTATTAGCAAGAAAACATAACAATTCTTCAACTTCTTGAAACCAAGTCAGTTCTGACCTAAAACAACAAGATATTTTGTAAAATTGCATTTGTATGCATATGTAATGGAGTTAAGCACATTTAACTTTACAGAATTAAGATATTGCAAAACCATCCAAATCAAGCTTATCTCAGCCTGAAATACTCCCATACTAGATTTAAGGACATTATCTCTAATAGGTGAAGAGTTTACGTGTATTAGCAAGAAAACATAACAATTCATCAACTTCTTGAAACCAAGTCAGTTCTGACCTAAAACAACAAGATATGTTGTAAAATTGCATTTGTAAGCATATGTAATGTAGTTAAGCACATCAAACCTTACAGAATGAAGATATTGCAAAACCATCCAAATCAAGCTTATGTCAGCCTGAATAACTCCCACACTATAGTAAGGAGCATTATCTCTAATAGGTGAAGAGTTTACATGTGTATTAGCAAGAAAAAAATACAATTCTTAAAATTCTTGAAACCAAGTCAGTTCTGACCTGAAACAACAAGATATGATGTAAAAATGCATTTGTAAGCATATGTAATGTAGTTAAGCACATCTAACCTTACAGAATGAAGATATTGCAAAACCATCCAAATCAAGCTCCTCTCAGCCTCATTTGTTCCTACACTATTCTTAAGGGCATTATCTCTAATTGGTGAAGAGTTTACATGTGTATTAGCAAGAAAACAATACAATTCTTAAAATTCTTGAAACCAAGTCAGTTCTGACCTGAAACAACAAGATATGTTGTAAAATTGCATTTGTAAGCATATGTATTGTAGTTAAGCACATTTAACTTTACAGAATGAAGATATTGCAAAACCATCCAAATCAAGCATCTCTCAGCCTCATTTGTTCCTACACTGTACTTTAGGGCATTATCTCTAATAGGTGAAGAGTTTACATGTGTATTAAGCAAGAAAACATTACAATTCATCAACTTCTTGAAACCAAGTCAGTTCTAACCAGAAACAACAAGATATGTTGTAAAATTGCATTTGTAAGCATATGTAATGTAGTTAAGCACATCTCACCTTACAGAATGAAGATATTGCAAAACCATCCAAATCAAGCTTCTCTCAGCCTCATTTGTTCCTACACTATAATTAAGGGCATTATCTCTAATAGGTGAAGAGTTTACATGTGTATTAGCAAGATAAGATTACAATTCATCAACTTCTTAAAACCAAGTCAGTTCTGACCTGAAACAACTAGATATGTGGTAAAATTGCATTTGTAAGCATATGTAATGTAGTTAAGCACATCTAACCTTACAGAATGAAGATATTGCTAAACCATCCAAATCAAGCTCCTCTCAGCCTCATTTGTTCCTACACTATTCTTAAGGGCATTATCTCTAATAGGTGAAGAGTTTACATGTGTATTAGCAAGAAAACAATACAATTCTTAAAATTCTTGAAACCAAGTCAGCTCTGACCTGAAACAACAAGATATGTTGTAAAATTGAATTTGTAAGCATATGTAATGTAGTTAAGCCATCTAACCTTACAGAATGAAGATATTGCAAAACCATCCAAATCAAGCTTATCTCAGCCTGAAATACTCCCACACTATAGTAAAGGACATTATCTCTAATAGGTGAAGAGTTTACGTGTATTAGCAAGAAAACATAACAATTCTTCAACTTCTTGAAACCAAGTCAGTTCTGACCTAAAACAACAAGATATTTTGTAAAATTGCATTTGTAAGCATATGTAATGGAGTTAAGCACATCAAACCTTACAGAATGAAGATATTGCAAAACCATCCAAATCACGCTTATGTCATTCTGAATAACTCCCACACTATAGTAAAGAGCATTATCTCTAATAGGTGAAGAGTTTACATGTGTATTAGCAAGAAAACAATACAATTCTTAAGATTCTTGAAACCAAGTCAGTTCTGACCTGAAACAACAAGATATGTTGTAAAATTGCATTTGTAAGCATATGTAATGTAGTTAAGCACATTTAACTTTACAGAATGAAGATATTGCAAAACCATCCAAATCAAGCATCTCTCAGCCTCATTTGTTCCTACACTGTACTTTAGGGCATTATCTCTAATAGGTGAAGAGTTTACATGTGTATAGCAAGATAAGATTACAATTCATCAACTTCTTGAAACCAAGTCAGTTCTGACCTGAAACAACAAGATATGTTGTAAAATTGAATTTGTAAGCATATGTAATGTAGTTAAGCCATCTAACCTTACAGAATGAAGATATTGCAAAACCATCCAAATCAAGCTTATCTCAGCCTGAAATACTCCCACACTATAGTAAAGGACATTATCTCTAATAGGTGAAGAGTTTACGTGTATTAGCAAGAAAACATAACAATTCTTCAACTTCTTGAAACCAAATCAGTTCTGACCTAAAACAACAAGATATTTTGTAAAATTGCATTTGTAAGCATATGTAATGGAGTTAAGCACATTTAACTTTACAGAATGAAGATATTGCAAAACCATCCAAATCAAGCATCTCTCAGCCTCATTTGTTCCTACACTGTACTTTAGGGCATTATCTCTAATAGGTGAAGAGTTTACATGTGTATTAGCAAGATAAGATTACAATTCATCAACTTCTTGAAACCAAGTCAGTTCTGACCTGAAACAACAAGATATGTTGTAAAATTGAATTTGTAAGCATATGTAATGTAGTTAAGCCATCTAACCTTACAGAATGAAGATATTGCAAAACCATCCAAATCAAGCTTATCTCAGCCTGAAATACTCCCACACTATAGTAAAGGACATTATCTCTAATACGTGAAGAGTTTACGTGTATTAGCAAGAAAACATAACAATTCTTCAACTTCTTGAAACCAAGTCAGTTCTGACCTAAAACAACAAGATATGTTGTAAAATTGCATTTGTAAGCATATGTAATGTAGTTAAGCACATCTCACCTTACAGAATGAAGATATTGCAAAACCATCCAAATCAAGCTTCTCTCAGCCTCATTTGTTCCTACACTATACTTAAGGGCATTATCTCTAATAGGTGAAGAGTTTACATGTGTATTAGCAAGAAAAAAATACAATTCTTAAAATTCTTGAAACCAAGTCAGTTCTGACCTGAAACAACAAGATATGATGTAAAATTGCATTTGTAAGCATATATAATGTAGTTAAGCACATCTTACCTTACAGAATGAAGATATTGCAAAACCATCCAAATCAAGCTTATCTCAGCCTGAAATACTCCCAAACTATAGTAAAGGGCATTATCTCTAATAGGTGAAGAGTTTACATGTGTATTAGCAAGAAAACATTACAATTCATCAACTTCTTGAAACCAAGTCAGTTCTGACCTGAAACAACAAGATATGTGGTAAAATTGCATTTGTAAGCATATATAATGTAGTTAAGCACATCTTACCTTACAGAATGAAGATATTGCAAAACAATCCAAATCAAGCTTCTCTCAGCCTCATTTGTTCCTACACTATACTTAAGGGCATTATCTCTTATTGGTGAACAGTTTACATGTGTATTAGCAAGAAAACATTACAATTCATCAACTTCTTGAAACCAAGTCAGTTCTAACCAGAAACAACAAGATATGTTGTGAAATTGCATTTGTAAGCAAATGTAATGTAGTTAAGCACATTAAACCTTACAGAATTAAGATATTGCTAAACCATCCAAATCAAGCTCCTCTCAGCCTCATTTGTTCCTACACAATTCTTAAGGGCATTATCTCTAATACGTGAAGAGTTTACATGTGTATTAGCAAGAAAACAATACAATTCTTAAAATTCTTGAAACCAAGTCAGTTCTGACCTGAAACAACAAGATATGTTGTAAAATTGCATTTGTAAGCATATGTAATGTAGTTAAGCCATCTAACCTCACAGAATGAAGATATTGCAAAACCATCCAAATCAAGCTTATCTCAGCCTTAAATACTCCCACACTATAGTAAAGGACAATATCTCTAATAGGTGAAGAGTTTACATGTAATTGCAAGAAAACATAACAATTCATCAACTTCTTGAAACCAAGTCAGTTCTGACCTAAAACAACAAGATATGTTGTAAAATTGCATTTGTAAGCATATGTAATGGAGTTAAGCACATCAAACCTTACAGAATGAAGATATTGCAAAACCATCCAAATCACGCTTATGTCATTCTGAATAACTCCCACACTATAGTAAAGAGCATTATCTCTAATAGGTGAAGAGTTTACATGTGTATTAGCAAGAAAACAATACAATTCTTAAAATTCTTGAAACCAAGTCAGTTCTGACCTGAAACAACAAGATATGTTGTAAAATTGCATTTGTAAGCATATGTAATGTAGTTAAGCACATTTAACTTTACAGAATGAAGATATTGCAAAACCATCCAAATCAAGCATCTCTCAGCCTCATTTGTTCCTACACTGTACTTTAGGGCATTATCTCTAATAGGTGAAGAGTTTACATTTGTATAGCAAGATAAGATTACAATTCATCAACTTCTTGAAACCAAGTCAGTTCTGACCTGAAACAACAAGATATGTTGTAAAATTGAATTTGTAAGCATATGTAATGTAGTTAAGCCATCTAACCTTACAGAATGAAGATATTGCAAAACCATCCAAATCAAGCTTATCTCAGCCTGAAATACTCCCACACTATAGTAAAGGACATTATCTCTAATAGGTGAAGAGTTTACGTGTATTAGCAAGAAAACATAACAATTCTTCAACTTCTTGAAACCAAGTCAGTTCTGACCTAAAACAACAAGATATTTTGTAAAATTGCATTTGTAAGCATATGTAATGGAGTTAAGCACATTTAACTTTATAGAATGAAGATATTGCAAAACCATCCAAATCAAGCATCTCTCAGCCTCATTTGTTCCTACACTGTACTTTAGGGCATTATCTCTAATTGGTGAAGAGTTTACATGTGTATTAGCAAGATAAGATTACAATTCATCAACTTCTTGAAACCAAGTCAGTTCTGACCTGAAACAACAAGATATGTTGTAAAATTGAATTTGTAAGCATATGTAATGTAGTTAAGCCATCTAACCTTACAGAATGAAGATATTGCAAAACCATCCAAATCAAGCTTATCTCAGCCTGAAATACTCCCACACTATAGTAAAGGACAATATCTCTAATAGGTGAAGAGTTTACGTGTATTAGCAAGAAAACATAACAATTCTTCAACTTCTTGAAACCAAGTCAGTTCTGACCTAAAACAACAAGATATGTTGTAAAATTGCATTTGTAAGCATATGTAATGTAGTTAAGCACATCTCACCTTACAGAATGAAGATATTGCAAAACCATCCAAATCAAGCTTCTCTCAGCCTCATTTGTTCCTACACTATACTTAAGGGCATTATCTCTAATAGGTGAAGAGTTTACATGTGTATTAGCAAGAAAAAAATACAATTCTTAAAATTCTTGAAACCAAGTCAGTTCTGACCTGAAACAACAAGATATGATGTAAAATTGCATTTGTAAGCATATATAATGTAGTTAAGCACATCTTACCTCACAGAATGAAGATATTGCAAAACCATCCAAATCAAGCTTATCTCAGCCTGAAATACTCCCAAACTATAGTAAAGGGCATTATCTCTAATAGGTGAAGAGTTTACATGTGTATTAGCAAGAAAACATTACAATTCATCAACTTCTTGAAACCAAGTCAGTTCTGACCTGAAACAACAAGATATGTGGTAAAATTGCATTTGTAAGCATATATAATGTAGTTAAGCACATCTTACCTTACAGAATGAAGATATTGCAAAACCATCCAAATCAAGCTTCTCTCAGCCTCATTTGTTCCTACACTATACTTAAGGGCATTATCTCTTATTGGTGAACAGTTTACATGTGTATTAGCAAGAAAACATTACAATTCATCAACTTCTTGAAACCAAGTCAGTTCTAACCAGAAACAACAAGATATGTTGTGAAATTGCATTTGTAAGCAAATGTAATGTAGTTAAGCACATTAAACCTTACAGAATTAAGATATTGCTAAACCATCCAAATCAAGCTCCTCTCAGCCTCATTTGTTCCTACACAATTCTTAAGGGCATTATCTCTAATAGGTGAAGAGTTTACATGTGTATTAGCAAGAAAACAATACAATTCTTAAAATTCTTGAAACCAAGTCAGTTCTGACCTGAAACAACAAGATATGTTGTAAAATTGCATTTGTAAGCAAATGTAATGTAGTTAAGCCATCTAACCTCACAGAATGAAGATATTGCAAAACCATCCAAATCAAGCTTATCTCAGCCTTAAATACTCCCACACTATAGTAAAGGACAATATCTCTAATAGGTGAAGAGTTTACATGTAATTGCAAGAAAACATAACAATTCATCAACTTCTTGAAACCAAGTCAGTTCTGACCTAAAACAACAAGATATGTTGTAAAATTGCATTTGTAAGCATATGTAATGGAGTTAAGCACATCAAACCTTACAGAATGAAGATATTGCAAAACCATCCAAATCACGCTTATGTCATTCTGAATAACTCCCACACTATAGTAAAGAGCATTATCTCTAATAGGTGAAGAGTTTACATGTGTATTAGCAAGAAAACAATACAATTCTTAAAATTCTTGAAACCAAGTCAGTTCTGACCTGAAACAACAAGATATGTTGTAAAATTGCATTTGTAAGCATATGTAATGTAGTTAAGCACATTTAACTTTACAGAATGAAGATATTGCAAAACCATCCAAATCAAGCATCTCTCAGCCTCATTTGTTCCTACACTGTACTTTAGGGCATTATCTCTAATAGGTGAAGAGTTTACATGTGTATAGCAAGATAAGATTACAATTCATCAACTTCTTGAAACCAAGTCAGTTCTGACCTGAAACAACAAGATATGTTGTGAAATTGCATTTGTAAGCAAATGTAATGTAGTTAAGCACATTAAACCTTACAGAATTAAGATATTGCTAAACCATCCAAATCAAGCTCCTCTCAGCCTCATTTGTTTCTACACAATTCTTAAGGGCATTATCTCTAATAGGTGAAGAGTTTACATGTGTATTAGCAAGAAAACAATACAATTCTTAAAATTCTTGAAACCAAGTCAGTTCTGACCTGAAACAACAAGATATGTTGTAAAATTGCATTTGTAAGCAAATGTAATGTAGTTAAGCCATCTAACCTCACAGAATGAAGATATTGCAAAACCATCCAAATCAAGCTTATCTCAGCCTTAAATACTCCCACACTATAGTAAAGGACAATATCTCTAATAGGTGAAGAGTTTACATGTAATTGCAAGAAAACATAACAATTCATCAACTTCTTGAAACCAAGTCAGTTCTGACCTAAAACAACAAGATATGTTGTAAAATTGCATTTGTAAGCATATGTAATGGAGTTAAGCACATCAAACCTTACAGAATGAAGATATTGCAAAACCATCCAAATCACGCTTATGTCATTCTGAATAACTCCCACACTATAGTAAAGAGCATTATCTCTAATAGGTGAAGAGTTTACATGTGTATTAGCAAGAAAACAATACAATTCTTAAAATTCTTGAAACCAAGTCAGTTCTGACCTGAAACAACAAGATATGTTGTAAAATTGCATTTGTAAGCATATGTAATGTAGTTAAGCACATTTAACTTTACAGAATGAAGATATTGCAAAACCATCCAAATCAAGCATCTCTCAGCCTCATTTGTTCCTACACTGTACTTTAGGGCATTATCTCTAATAGGTGAAGAGTTTACATGTGTATAGCAAGATAAGATTACAATTCATCAACTTCTTGAAACCAAGTCAGTTCTGACCTGAAACAACAAGATATGTTGTAAAATTGAATTTGTAAGCATATGTAATGTAGTTAAGCCATCTAACCTTACAGAATGAAGATATTGCAAAACCATCCAAATCAAGCTTATCTCAGCCTGAAATACTCCCACACTATAGTAAAGGACATTATCTCTAATAGGTGAAGAGTTTACGTGTATTAGCAAGAAAACATAACAATTCTTCAACTTCTTGAAACCAAGTCAGTTCTGACCTAAAACAACAAGATATTTTGTAAAATTGCATTTGTAAGCATATGTAATGGAGTTAAGCACATTTAACTTTACAGAATGAAGATATTGCAAAACCATCCAAATCAAGCATCTCTCAGCCTCATTTGTTCCTACACTGTACTTTAGGGCATTATCTCTAATAGGTGAAGAGTTTACATGTGTATTAGCAAGATAAGATTACAATTCATCAACTTCTTGAAACCAAGTCAGTTCTGACCTGAAACAACAAGATATGTTGTAAAATTGAATTTGTAAGCATATGTAATGTAGTTAAGCCATCTAACCTTACAGAATGAAGATATTGCAAAACCATCCAAATCAAGCTTATCTCAGCCTGAAATACTCCCACACTATAGTAAAGGACATTATCTCTAATAGGTGAAGAGTTTACGTGTATTAGCAAGAAAACATAACAATTCTTCAACTTCTTGAAACCAAGTCAGTTCTGACCTAAAACAACAAGATATGTTGTAAAATTGCATTTGTAAGCATATGTAATGTAGTTAAGCACATCTCACCTTACAGAATGAAGATATTGCAAAACCATCCAAATCAAGCTTCTCTCAGCCTCATTTGTTCCTACACTATACTTAAGGGCATTATCTCTAATAGGTGAAGAGTTTACATGTGTATTAGCAAGAAAAAAATACAATTCTTAAAATTCTTGAAACCAAGTCAGTTCTGACCTGAAACAACAAGATATGATGTAAAATTGCATTTGTAAGCATATATAATGTAGTTAAGCACATCTTACCTTACAGAATGAAGATATTGCAAAACCATCCAAATCAAGCTTATCTCAGCCTGAAATACTCCCAAACTATAGTAAAGGGCATTATCTCTAATAGGTGAAGAGTTTACATGTGTATTAGCAAGAAAACATTACAATTCATCAACTTCTTGAAACCAAGTCAGTTCTGACCTGAAACAACAAGATATGTGGTAAAATTGCATTTGTAAGCATATATAATGTAGTTAAGCACATCTTACCTTACAGAATGAAGATATTGCAAAACCATCCAAATCAAGCTTCTCTCAGCCTCATTTGTTCCTACACTATACTTAAGGGCATTATCTCTTATTGGTGAACAGTTTACATGTGTATTAGCAAGAAAACATTACAATTCATCAACTTCTTGAAACCAAGTCAGTTCTAACCAGAAACAACAAGATATGTTGTGAAATTGCATTTGTAAGCAAATGTAATGTAGTTAAGCACATTAAACCTTACAGAATTAAGATATTGCTAAACCATCCAAATCAAGCTCCTCTCAGCTTCATTTGTTCCTACACAATTCTTAAGGGCATTATCTCTAATAGGTGAAGAGTTTACATGTGTATTAGCAAGAAAACAATACAATTCTTAAAATTCTTGAAACCAAGTCAGTTCTGACCTGAAACAACAAGATATGTTGTAAAATTGCATTTGTAAGCATATGTAATGTAGTTAAGCCATCTAACCTCACAGAATGAAGATATTGCAAAACCATCCAAATCAAGCTTATCTCAGCCTTAAATACTCCCACACTATAGTAAAGGACAATATCTCTAATAGGTGAAGAGTTTACATGTAATTGCAAGAAAACATAACAATTCATCAACTTCTTGAAACCAAGTCAGTTCTGACCTAAAACAACAAGATATGTTGTAAAATTGCATTTGTAAGCATATGTAATGGAGTTAAGCACATCAAACCTTACAGAATGAAGATATTGCAAAACCATCCAAATCAAGCTTATGTCAGCCTGAATAACTCCCACACTATAGTAAAGAGCATTATCTCTAATAGGTGAAGAGTTTACATGTGTATTAGCAAGAAAAAAATACAATTCTTCAACTTCTTGAAACCAAGTCAGTTCTGACCTGAAACAACAAGATATTTTGTAAAATTGCATTTGTAAGCATATGTAATGGAGTTAAGCACATTTAACTTTACAGAATGAAGATATTGCAAAACCATCCAAATCAAGCATCTCTCAGCCTCATTTGTTCCTACACTGTACTTTAGGGCATTATCTCTAATACGTGAAGAGTTTTATGTGTATTAGCAAGAAAAAAATACAATTCTTAAAATTCTTGAAACCAAGTCAGTTCTGACCTGAAACAACTAGATATGTGGTAAAATTGCATTTGTAAGCATATATAATGTAGTTAAGCACATCTTACCTTACAGAATGAAGATATTGCAAAACCATCCAAATCAAGCTTATCTCAGCCTGAAATACTCCCAAACTATAGTAAAGGGCATTATCTCTAATAGGTGAAGAGTTTACATGTGTATTAGCAAGAAAACATTACAATTCATCAACTTCTTGAAACCAAGTCAGTTCTGACCTGAAACAACAAGATATGTGGTAAAATTGCATTTGTAAGCATATATAATGTAGTTAAGCACATCTTACCTTACAGAATGAAGATATTGCAAAACCATCCAAATCAAGCTTCTCTCAGCCTCATTTGTTCCTACACTATACTTAAGGGCATTATCTCTTATTGGTGAACAGTTTACATGTGTATTAGCAAGAAAACATTAAAATTCATCAACTTCTTGAAACCAATTCAGTTCTAACCAGAAACAACAAGATATGTTGTGAAATTGCATTTGTAAGCAAATGTAATGTAGTTAAGCACATCTCACCTTACAGAATGAAGATATTGCAAAACCATCCAAATCAAGCTTATCTCAGCCTTAAATACTCCCACACTATAGTAAAGGACAATATCTCTAATAGGTGAAGAGTTTACATGTAATTGCAAGAAAACATAACAATTCATCAACTTCTTGAAACCAAGTCAGTTCTGACCTAAAACAACAAGATATGTTGTAAAATTGCATTTGTATGCATATGTAATGGAGTTAAGCACATCAAACCTGATAGAATGAAGATATTGCAAAACCATCCAAATCAAGCTTATGTCAGCCTGAATAACTCCCACACTATAGTAAAGAGCATTATCTCTAATAGGTGAAGAGTTTACATGTGTATTAGCAAGAAAAAAATACAATTCTTAAAATTCTTGAAACCAAGTCAGTTCTGACCTGAAACAACAAGATATGATGTAAAAATGCATTTGTAAGCATATGTAATGTAGTTAAGCACATCTCACCTTACAGAATGAAGATATTGCAAAACCATCCAAATCAAGCTTCTCTCAGCCTCATTTGTTCCTACACTATACTTAAGGGCATTATCTCTAATAGGTGAAGAGTTTACATGTGTATTAGCAAGATAAGATTACAATTCATCAACTTCTTGAAACCAAGTCAGTTCTGACCTGAAACAACTAGATATGTGGTAAAATTGCATTTGTAAGCATATGTAATGTAGTTAAGCACATCTAACCTTACAGAATGAAGATATTGTAAAACCATCCAAATCAAGCTTATCTCAGCCTGAAATACTCCCACACTATAGTAAAGAGCATTATCTCTAATAGGTGAAGAGTTTACATGTGTATTAGCAAGAAAAAAATACAATTCTTAAAATTCTTGAAACCAAGTCAGTTCTGACCTGAAACAACAAGATATGACGTAAAATTGCATTTATACGCATATGTAATGTAGTTAAGCACATCTCACCTTACAGAATGAAGATATTGCAAAACCATCCAAATCAAGCTTCTCTCAGCCTCATTTGTTCCTAAACTATACTTAAGGGCATTATCTCTAATAGGTGAAGAGTTTACATGTGTATTAGCAAGATAAGATTACAATTCATCAACTTCTTGAAACCAAGTCAGTTCCGACCTGAAACAACTAGATATGTGGTATAATTGCATTTGTAAGCATATGTAATGTAGTTAAGCACATCTAACCTTACAGAATGAAGATATTGCTAAACCATCCAAATCAAGCTTATCTCAGCCTGAAATACTCCCACACTATAGTAAAGGACATTATCTCTAATAGGTGAAGAGTTTACGTGTATTAGCAAGAAAACATAACAATTCATCAACTTCTTGAAACCAAGTCAGTTCTGACCTAAAACAACAAGATATGTTGTAAAATTGCATTTGTAAGCATATGTAATGGAGTTAAGCACATCAAACCTTACAGAATGAAGATATTGCATAACCATCCAAATCAAGCTTATCTCAGCCTGAAATACTCCCACACTATAGTAAAGGGCATTATCTCTAATAGGTGAAGAGTTTACATGTGTATTAGCAAGAAAAAAATACAATTCTTAAAATTCTTGAAACCAAGTCAGTTCTGACCTGAAACAACAAGATATGACGTAAAATTGCATTTATAAGCATATGTAATGTAGTTAAGCACATCTCACCTTACAGAATGAAGATATTGCAAAACCATCCAAATCAAGCTTCTCTCAGCCTCATTTGTTCCTACACTATACTTAAGGGCATTATCTCTAATAGGTGAAGAGTTTACATGTGTATTAGCAAGATAAGATTACAATTCATCAACTTCTTGAAACCAAGTCAGTTCTGACCTGAAACAACTAGATATGTGGTATAATTGCATTTGTAAGCATATGTAATGTAGTTAAGCACATCTAACCTTACAGAATGAAGATATTGCTAAACCATCCAAATCAAGCTTATCTCAGCCTGAAATACTCCCACACTATAGTAAAGGACATTATCTCTAATAGGTGAAGAGTTTACGTGTATTAGCAAGAAAACATAACAATTCATCAACTTCTTGAAACCAAGTCAGTTCTGACCTAAAACAACAAGATATGTTGTAAAATTGCATTTGTAAGCATATGTAATGGAGTTAAGCACATCAAACCTTACAGAATGAAGATATTGCATAACCATCCAAATCAAACTTATCTCAGCCTGAAATACTCCCACACTATAGTAAAGGGCATTATCTCTAATAGGTGAAGAGTTTACATGTGTATTAGCAAGAAAACAATACATTTCCTAAATTCTTGAAACCAAGTCAGTTCTGACCTGAAACAACAAGATATGTTGTAAAATTGCATTTGTAAGCAGTTGTAATGTAGTTAAGCACATCTCACCTTACAGAATGAAGATATTGCAAAACCATCCAAATCAAACTTCTCTCAGCCTCATTTGTTCCTACACTATACTTAAGGGCATTACCTCTAATAGGTGAAGAGTTTACATGTGTATTAAGCAAGATAAGATTACAATTCATCAACTTCTTGAAACCAAGTCAGTTCTGACCTGAAACAACTAGATATGTGGTAAAATTGCATTTGTAAGCATATGTAATGTAGTTAAGCACATCTAACCTTACAGAATGAAGATATTGCAAAACCATCCAAATCAAGCTTATCTCAGCCTGAAATACTCCCACACTATAGTAAAGGACATTATCTCTAATAGGTGAAGAGTTTACGTGTATTAGCAAGAAAACATAACAATTCTTCAACTTCTTGAAACCAAGTCAGTTCTGACCTAAAACATCAAGATATTTTGTAAAATTGCATTTGTAAGCATATGTAATGGAGTTAAGCACATCAAACCTTACAGAATGAAGATATTGCATAACCATCGGAATCACGCTTATGTCATTCTGAATAACTCCCACACTATAGTAAAGAGCATTATCTCTAATAGGTGAAGAGTTTACATGTGTATTAGCAAGAAAAAAATACAATTCTTAAAATTCTTGAAACCAAGTCAGTTCTGACCTGAAACAACAAGATATGACGTAAAATTGCATTTGTAAGCATATGTAATGTAGTTAAGCACATCTCACCTTACAGAATGAAGATATTGCAAAACCATCCAAATCAAGCTTATCTAAGCCTGAAATACTCCCAAACTATAGTAAAGGGCCTTATCTCTAATAGGTGAAGAGTTTACATGTGTATTAGCAAGAAAACAATACATTTCCTAAATTCTTGAAACCAAGTCAGTTCTGACCTGAAACATCAAGATATGTTGTAAAATTGCATTTGTAAGCAGTTGTAATGTAGTTAAGCACATCTCACCTTACAGAATGAAGATATTGCAAAACCATCCAAATCAAGCTTCTCTCAGCCTCATTTGTTCCTACACTATACTTAAGGGCATTATCTCTAATAAGTGAAGAGTTTACATGTGTATTAGCAAGATAAGATTACAATTCATCAACTTCTTGAAACCAAGTCAGTTCTGACCTGAAACAACTAGATATGTGGTAAAATTGCATTTGTAAGCATATGTAATGTAGTTAAGCACATCTAACCTTACAGAATGAAGATATTGCTAAACCATCCAAATCAAGCTCCTCTCAGCCTCATTTGTTCGTACACTATTCTTAAGGGCATTATCTCTAATAGGTGAAGAGTTTACATGTGTATTAGCAAGAAAACAATACAATTCTTAAAATTCTTGAAACCAAGTCAGCTCTGACCTGAAACAACAAGATATGTTGTAAAATTGAATTTGTAAGCATATGTAATGTAGTTAAGCCATCTAACCTTACAGAATGAAGATATTGCAAAACCATCCAAATCAAGCTTATCTCAGCCTGAAATACTCCCACACTATAGTAAAGGACATTATCTCTAATAGGTGAAGAGTTTACGTGTATTAGCAAGTAAACATAACAATTCTTCAACTTCTTGAAACCAAGTCAGTTCTGACCTAAAACAACAAGATATTTTGTAAAATTGCATTTGTAAGCATATGTAATGGAGTTAAGCACATCAAACCTTACAGAATGAAGATATTGCAAAACCATCCAAATCACGCTTATGTCATTCTGAATAACTCCCACACTATAGTAAAGGGCATTATCTCTAATAGGTGAAGAGTTTACATGTGTATTAGCAAGAAAACAATACATTTCCTAAATTCTTGAAACCAAGTCAGTTCTGACCTGAAACAACAAGATATGTTGTAAAATTGCATTTGTAAGCATATTTAATGTAGTTAAGCACATCTCACCTTACAGAATGAAGATATTGCAAAACCATCCAAATCAAGCATCTCTCAGCCTCATTTGTTCCTACACTGTACTTAAGGGCATTATCTCTAATAGGTGAAGAGTTTACATGTGTATTAGCAAGATAAGATTACAATTCATCAACTTCTTGAAACCAAGTCAGTTCTGACCTGAAACAACAAGATATGAGGTAAAATTGCATTTGTAAGCATATGTAATGTAGTTAAGCACATCTCACCTTTCAGAATGAAGATATTGCAAAACCATCCAAATCAAGCTTATCTCAGCCTGAAATACTCGCAAACTATAGTAAAGGGCATTATCTCTAATAGGTGAAGAGTTTACATGTGTATTAGCAAGAGAACAATACAATTTTTAAAATTCTTGAAACCAAGTCAGTTATGACCTGAAACAACAAGATATGTGGTAAAATTGCATTTGTAAGCATATGTAATGTAGTTAAGCACATCTTACCTTACAGAATGAAGATATTGCAAAACCATCCAAATCAAGCTTCTCTCAGCCTCATTTGTTCCTACACTATACTTAAGGGCATTATCTCTTATTGGTGAACAGTTTACATGTGTATTAGCAAGAAAACATTACAATTCATCAACTTCTTGAAACCAAGTCAGTTCTAACCAGAAACAACAAGATATGTTGTAAAATTGCATTTGTAAGCAAATGTAATGTAGTTAAGCACATTAAACCTTACAGAATTAAGATATTGCAAAACCATCCAAATCAAGCTTATCTCAGCCTGAAATACTCCCACACTAGATTTAAGGACATTATCTCTAATAGGTGAAGAGTTTACGTGTATTAGCAAGAAAACATAACAATTCATCAACTTCTTGAAACCAAGTCAGTTCTGACCTAAAACAACAAGATATGTTGTAAAATTGCATTTGTAAGCATATGTAATGTAGTTAAGCACATCAAACCTTACAGAATGAAGATATTGCAAAACCATCCGAATCAAGATTCTCTCAGCCTCATTTGTTCCTACACTATACTTAAGGGCATTATCTCTAATAGGTGAAGAGTTTACATGTGTATTAGCAAGATAAGATTACAATTCATCAACTTCTTGAAACCAAGTCAGTTCTGACCTGAAACAACTAGATATGTGGTATAATTGCATTTGTAAGCATATGTAATGTAGTTAGGCACATCTAACCTTACAGAATGAAGATATTGCTAAACCATCCAAATCAAGCTTATCTCAGCCTGAAATACTCCCACACTATAGTAAAGGACATTATCTCTAATAGGTGAACAGTTTACGTGTATTAGCAAGAAAACATAACAATTCATCAACTTCTTGAAACCAAGTCAGTTCTGACCTAAAACAACAAGATATGTTGTAAAATTGCATTTGTAAGCATATGTAATGTAGTTAAGCACATCTAACCTTACAGAATGAAGATATTGCTAAACCATCCAAATCAAGCTTATCTCAGCCTGAAATACTCCCACACTATAGTAAAGGGCATTATCTCTAATAGGTGAAGAGTTTACATGTGTATTAGCAAGAAAACAATACGTTTCCTAAATTCTTGAAACCAAGTCAGTTCTGACCTGAAACAACAAGATATGTTGTAAAATTGCATTTGTAAGCAGTTGTAATGTAGTTAAGCACATCTCACCTTACAGAATGAAGATATTGCAAAACCATCCAAATCAAACTTCTCTCAGCCTCATTTGTTCCTACACTATACTTAAGGGCATTACCTCTAATAGGTGAAGAGTTTACATGTGTATTAGCAAGATAAGATTACAATTCATCAACTTCTTGAAACCAAGTCAGTTCTGACCTGAAACAACTAGATATGTGGTAAAATTGCATTTGTAAGCATATGTAATGTAGTTAAGCACATCTAACCTTACAGAATGAAGATATTGCAAAACCATCCAAATCAAGCTTATCTCAGCCTGAAATACTCCCACACTATAGTAAAGGACATTATCTCTAATAGGTGAAGAGTTTACGTGTATTAGCAAGAAAACATAACAATTCTTCAACTTCTTGAAACCAAGTCAGTTCTGACCTAAAACATCAAGATATTTTGTAAAATTGCATTTGTAAGCATATGTAATGGAGTTAAGCACATCAAACCTTACAGAATGAAGATATTGCATAACCATCGGAATCACGCTTATGTCATTCTGAATAACTCCCACACTATAGTAAAGAGCATTATCTCTAATAGGTGAAGAGTTTACATGTGTATTAGCAAGAAAAAAATACAATTCTTAAAATTCTTGAAACCAAGTCAGTTCTGACCTGAAACAACAAGATATGACGTAAAATTGCATTTGTAAGCATATGTAATGTAGTTAAGCACATCTCACCTTACAGAATGAAGATATTGCAAAACCATCCAAATCAAGCTTATCTAAGCCTGAAATACTCCCAAACTATAGTAAAGGGCATTATCTCTAATAGGTGAAGAGTTTACATGTGTATTAGCAAGAAAACAATACATTTCCTAAATTCTTGAAACCAAGTCAGTTCTGACCTGAAACAACAAGATATGTTGTAAAATTGCATTTGTAAGCAGTTGTAATGTAGTTAAGCACATCTCACCTTACAGAATGAAGATATTGCAAAACCATCCAAATCAAGCTTCTCTCAGCCTCATTTGTTCCTACACTATACTTAAGGGCATTATCTCTAATAAGTGAAGAGTTTACATGTGTATTAGCAAGATAAGATTACAATTCATCAACTTCTTGAAACCAAGTCAGTTCTGACCTGAAACAACTAGATATGTGGTAAAATTGCATTTGTAAGCATATGTAATGTAGTTAAGCACATCTAACCTTACAGAATGAAGATATTGCTAAACCATCCAAATCAAGCTCCTCTCAGCCTCATTTGTTCGTACACTATTCTTAAGGGCATTATCTCTAATAGGTGAAGAGTTTACATGTGTATTAGCAAGAAAACAATACAATTCTTAAAATTCTTGAAACCAAGTCAGCTCTGACCTGAAACAACAAGATATGTTGTAAAATTGAATTTGTAAGCATATGTAATGTAGTTAAGCCATCTAACCTTACAGAATGAAGATATTGCAAAACCATCCAAATCAAGCTTATCTCAGCCTGAAATACTCCCACACTATAGTAAAGGACATTATCTCTAATAGGTGAAGAGTTTACGTGTATTAGCAAGTAAACATAACAATTCTTCAACTTCTTGAAACCAAGTCAGTTCTGACCTAAAACAACAAGATATTTTGTAAAATTGCATTTGTAAGCATATGTAATGGAGTTAAGCACATCAAACCTTACAGAATGAAGATATTGCAAAACCATCCAAATCACGCTTATGTCATTCTGAATAACTCCCACACTATAGTAAAGGGCATTATCTCTAATAGGTGAAGAGTTTACATGTGTATTAGCAAGAAAACAATACATTTCCTAAATTCTTGAAACCAAGTCAGTTCTGACCTGAAACAACAAGATATGTTGTAAAATTGCATTTGTAAGCATATTTAATGTAGTTAAGCACATCTCACCTTTCAGAATGAAGATATTGCAAAACCATCCAAATCAAGCTTATCTCAGCCTGAAATACTCCCAAACTATAGTAAAGGGCATTATCTCTAATAGGTGAAGAGTTTACATGTGTATTAGCAAGAGAACAATACAATTTTTAAAATTCTTGAAACCAAGTCAGTTATGACCTGAAACAACAAGATATGTGGTAAAATTGCATTTGTAAGCATATGTAATGTAGTTAAGCACATCTTACCTTACAGAATGAAGATATTGCAAAACCATCCAAATCAAGCTTCTCTCAGCCTCATTTGTTCCTACACTATACTTAAGGGCATTATCTCTTATTGGTGAACAGTTTACATGTGTATTAGCAAGAAAACATTACAATTCATCAACTTCTTGAAACCAAGTCAGTTCTAACCAGAAACAACAAGATATGTTGTAAAATTGCATTTGTAAGCAAATGTAATGTAGTTAAGCACATTAAACCTTACAGAATTAAGATATTGCAAAACCATCCAAATCAAGCTTATCTCAGCCTGAAATACTCCCACACTAGATTTAAGGACATTATCTCTAATAGGTGAAGAGTTTACGTGTATTAGCAAGAAAACATAACAATTCATCAACTTCTTGAAACCAAGTCAGTTCTGACCTAAAACAACAAGATATGTTGTAAAATTGCATTTGTAAGCATATGTAATGTAGTTAAGCACATCAAACCTTACAGAATGAAGATATTGCAAAACCATCCGAATCAAGATTCTCTCAGCCTCATTTGTTCCTACACTATACTTAAGGGCATTATCTCTAATAGGTGAAGAGTTTACATGTGTATTAGCAAGATAAGATTACAATTCATCAACTTCTTGAAACCAAGTCAGTTCTGACCTGAAACAACTAGATATGTGGTATAATTGCATTTGTAAGCATATGTAATGTAGTTAAGCACATTAAACCTTACAGAATTAAGATATTGCTAAACCATCCAAATCAAGCTCCTCTCAGCTTCATTTGTTCCTACACAATTCTTAAGGGCATTATCTCTAATAGGTGAAGAGTTTACATGTGTATTAGCAAGAAAACAATACAATTCTTAAAATTCTTGAAACCAAGTCAGTTCTGACCTGAAACAACAAGATATGTTGTAAAATTGCATTTGTAAGCATATGTAATGTAGTTAAGCCATCTAACCTCACAGAATGAAGATATTGCAAAACCATCCAAATCAAGCTTATCTCAGCCTTAAATACTCCCACACTATAGTAAAGGACAATATCTCTAATAGGTGAAGAGTTTACATGTAATTGCAAGAAAACATAACAATTCATCAACTTCTTGAAACCAAGTCAGTTCTGACCTAAAACAACAAGATATGTTGTAAAATTGCATTTGTAAGCATATGTAATGGAGTTAAGCACATCAAACCTTACAGAATGAAGATATTGCAAAACCATCCAAATCAAGCTTATGTCAGCCTGAATAACTCCCACACTATAGTAAAGAGCATTATCTCTAATAGGTGAAGAGTTTACATGTGTATTAGCAAGAAAAAAATACAATTCTTCAACTTCTTGAAACCAAGTCAGTTCTGACCTGAAACAACAAGATATTTTGTAAAATTGCATTTGTAAGCATATGTAATGGAGTTAAGCACATTTAACTTTACAGAATGAAGATATTGCAAAACCATCCAAATCAAGCATCTCTCAGCCTCATTTGTTCCTACACTGTACTTTAGGGCATTATCTCTAATACGTGAAGAGTTTTATGTGTATTAGCAAGAAAAAAATACAATTCTTAAAATTCTTGAAACCAAGTCAGTTCTGACCTGAAACAACTAGATATGTGGTAAAATTGCATTTGTAAGCATATATAATGTAGTTAAGCACATCTTACCTTACAGAATGAAGATATTGCAAAACCATCCAAATCAAGCTTATCTCAGCCTGAAATACTCCCAAACTATAGTAAAGGGCATTATCTCTAATAGGTGAAGAGTTTACATGTGTATTAGCAAGAAAACATTACAATTCATCAACTTCTTGAAACCAAGTCAGTTCTGACCTGAAACAACAAGATATGTGGTAAAATTGCATTTGTAAGCATATATAATGTAGTTAAGCACATCTTACCTTACAGAATGAAGATATTGCAAAACCATCCAAATCAAGCTTCTCTCAGCCTCATTTGTTCCTACACTATACTTAAGGGCATTATCTCTTATTGGTGAACAGTTTACATGTGTATTAGCAAGAAAACATTAAAATTCATCAACTTCTTGAAACCAATTCAGTTCTAACCAGAAACAACAAGATATGTTGTGAAATTGCATTTGTAAGCAAATGTAATGTAGTTAAGCACATCTCACCTTACAGAATGAAGATATTGCAAAACCATCCAAATCAAGCTTATCTCAGCCTTAAATACTCCCACACTATAGTAAAGGACAATATCTCTAATAGGTGAAGAGTTTACATGTAATTGCAAGAAAACATAACAATTCATCAACTTCTTGAAACCAAGTCAGTTCTGACCTAAAACAACAAGATATGTTGTAAAATTGCATTTGTATGCATATGTAATGGAGTTAAGCACATCAAACCTGATAGAATGAAGATATTGCAAAACCATCCAAATCAAGCTTATGTCAGCCTGAATAACTCCCACACTATAGTAAAGAGCATTATCTCTAATAGGTGAAGAGTTTACATGTGTATTAGCAAGAAAAAAATACAATTCTTAAAATTCTTGAAACCAAGTCAGTTCTGACCTGAAACAACAAGATATGATGTAAAAATGCATTTGTAAGCATATGTAATGTAGTTAAGCACATCTCACCTTACAGAATGAAGATATTGCAAAACCATCCAAATCAAGCTTCTCTCAGCCTCATTTGTTCCTACACTATACTTAAGGGCATTATCTCTAATAGGTGAAGAGTTTACATGTGTATTAGCAAGATAAGATTACAATTCATCAACTTCTTGAAACCAAGTCAGTTCTGACCTGAAACAACTAGATATGTGGTAAAATTGCATTTGTAAGCATATGTAATGTAGTTAAGCACATCTAACCTTACAGAATGAAGATATTGTAAAACCATCCAAATCAAGCTTATCTCAGCCTGAAATACTCCCACACTATAGTAAAGAGCATTATCTCTAATAGGTGAAGAGTTTACATGTGTATTAGCAAGAAAAAAATACAATTCTTAAAATTCTTGAAACCAAGTCAGTTCTGACCTGAAACAACAAGATATGACGTAAAATTGCATTTATACGCATATGTAATGTAGTTAAGCACATCTCACCTTACAGAATGAAGATATTGCAAAACCATCCAAATCAAGCTTCTCTCAGCCTCATTTGTTCCTAAACTATACTTAAGGGCATTATCTCTAATAGGTGAAGAGTTTACATGTGTATTAGCAAGATAAGATTACAATTCATCAACTTCTTGAAACCAAGTCAGTTCCGACCTGAAACAACTAGATATGTGGTATAATTGCATTTGTAAGCATATGTAATGTAGTTAAGCACATCTAACCTTACAGAATGAAGATATTGCTAAACCATCCAAATCAAGCTTATCTCAGCCTGAAATACTCCCACACTATAGTAAAGGACATTATCTCTAATAGGTGAAGAGTTTACGTGTATTAGCAAGAAAACATAACAATTCATCAACTTCTTGAAACCAAGTCAGTTCTGACCTAAAACAACAAGATATGTTGTAAAATTGCATTTGTAAGCATATGTAATGGAGTTAAGCACATCAAACCTTACAGAATGAAGATATTGCATAACCATCCAAATCAAGCTTATCTCAGCCTGAAATACTCCCACACTATAGTAAAGGGCATTATCTCTAATAGGTGAAGAGTTTACATGTGTATTAGCAAGAAAAAAATACAATTCTTAAAATTCTTGAAACCAAGTCAGTTCTGACCTGAAACAACAAGATATGACGTAAAATTGCATTTATAAGCATATGTAATGTAGTTAAGCACATCTCACCTTACAGAATGAAGATATTGCAAAACCATCCAAATCAAGCTTCTCTCAGCCTCATTTGTTCCTACACTATACTTAAGGGCATTATCTCTAATAGGTGAAGAGTTTACATGTGTATTAGCAAGATAAGATTACAATTCATCAACTTCTTGAAACCAAGTCAGTTCTGACCTGAAACAACTAGATATGTGGTATAATTGCATTTGTAAGCATATGTAATGTAGTTAAGCACATCTAACCTTACAGAATGAAGATATTGCTAAACCATCCAAATCAAGCTTATCTCAGCCTGAAATACTCCCACACTATAGTAAAGGACATTATCTCTAATAGGTGAAGAGTTTACGTGTATTAGCAAGAAAACATAACAATTCATCAACTTCTTGAAACCAAGTCAGTTCTGACCTAAAACAACAAGATATGTTGTAAAATTGCATTTGTAAGCATATGTAATGGAGTTAAGCACATCAAACCTTACAGAATGAAGATATTGCATAACCATCCAAATCAAACTTATCTCAGCCTGAAATACTCCCACACTATAGTAAAGGGCATTATCTCTAATAGGTGAAGAGTTTACATGTGTATTAGCAAGAAAACAATACATTTCCTAAATTCTTGAAACCAAGTCAGTTCTGACCTGAAACAACAAGATATGTTGTAAAATTGCATTTGTAAGCAGTTGTAATGTAGTTAAGCACATCTCACCTTACAGAATGAAGATATTGCAAAACCATCCAAATCAAACTTCTCTCAGCCTCATTTGTTCCTACACTATACTTAAGGGCATTACCTCTAATAGGTGAAGAGTTTACATGTGTATTAAGCAAGATAAGATTACAATTCATCAACTTCTTGAAACCAAGTCAGTTCTGACCTGAAACAACTAGATATGTGGTAAAATTGCATTTGTAAGCATATGTAATGTAGTTAAGCACATCTAACCTTACAGAATGAAGATATTGCAAAACCATCCAAATCAAGCTTATCTCAGCCTGAAATACTCCCACACTATAGTAAAGGACATTATCTCTAATAGGTGAAGAGTTTACGTGTATTAGCAAGAAAACATAACAATTCTTCAACTTCTTGAAACCAAGTCAGTTCTGACCTAAAACATCAAGATATTTTGTAAAATTGCATTTGTAAGCATATGTAATGGAGTTAAGCACATCAAACCTTACAGAATGAAGATATTGCATAACCATCGGAATCACGCTTATGTCATTCTGAATAACTCCCACACTATAGTAAAGAGCATTATCTCTAATAGGTGAAGAGTTTACATGTGTATTAGCAAGAAAAAAATACAATTCTTAAAATTCTTGAAACCAAGTCAGTTCTGACCTGAAACAACAAGATATGACGTAAAATTGCATTTGTAAGCATATGTAATGTAGTTAAGCACATCTCACCTTACAGAATGAAGATATTGCAAAACCATCCAAATCAAGCTTATCTAAGCCTGAAATACTCCCAAACTATAGTAAAGGGCCTTATCTCTAATAGGTGAAGAGTTTACATGTGTATTAGCAAGAAAACAATACATTTCCTAAATTCTTGAAACCAAGTCAGTTCTGACCTGAAACATCAAGATATGTTGTAAAATTGCATTTGTAAGCAGTTGTAATGTAGTTAAGCACATCTCACCTTACAGAATGAAGATATTGCAAAACCATCCAAATCAAGCTTCTCTCAGCCTCATTTGTTCCTACACTATACTTAAGGGCATTATCTCTAATAAGTGAAGAGTTTACATGTGTATTAGCAAGATAAGATTACAATTCATCAACTTCTTGAAACCAAGTCAGTTCTGACCTGAAACAACTAGATATGTGGTAAAATTGCATTTGTAAGCATATGTAATGTAGTTAAGCACATCTAACCTTACAGAATGAAGATATTGCTAAACCATCCAAATCAAGCTCCTCTCAGCCTCATTTGTTCGTACACTATTCTTAAGGGCATTATCTCTAATAGGTGAAGAGTTTACATGTGTATTAGCAAGAAAACAATACAATTCTTAAAATTCTTGAAACCAAGTCAGCTCTGACCTGAAACAACAAGATATGTTGTAAAATTGAATTTGTAAGCATATGTAATGTAGTTAAGCCATCTAACCTTACAGAATGAAGATATTGCAAAACCATCCAAATCAAGCTTATCTCAGCCTGAAATACTCCCACACTATAGTAAAGGACATTATCTCTAATAGGTGAAGAGTTTACGTGTATTAGCAAGTAAACATAACAATTCTTCAACTTCTTGAAACCAAGTCAGTTCTGACCTAAAACAACAAGATATTTTGTAAAATTGCATTTGTAAGCATATGTAATGGAGTTAAGCACATCAAACCTTACAGAATGAAGATATTGCAAAACCATCCAAATCACGCTTATGTCATTCTGAATAACTCCCACACTATAGTAAAGGGCATTATCTCTAATAGGTGAAGAGTTTACATGTGTATTAGCAAGAAAACAATACATTTCCTAAATTCTTGAAACCAAGTCAGTTCTGACCTGAAACAACAAGATATGTTGTAAAATTGCATTTGTAAGCATATTTAATGTAGTTAAGCACATCTCACCTTACAGAATGAAGATATTGCAAAACCATCCAAATCAAGCATCTCTCAGCCTCATTTGTTCCTACACTGTACTTAAGGGCATTATCTCTAATAGGTGAAGAGTTTACATGTGTATTAGCAAGATAAGATTACAATTCATCAACTTCTTGAAACCAAGTCAGTTCTGACCTGAAACAACAAGATATGAGGTAAAATTGCATTTGTAAGCATATGTAATGTAGTTAAGCACATCTCACCTTTCAGAATGAAGATATTGCAAAACCATCCAAATCAAGCTTATCTCAGCCTGAAATACTCGCAAACTATAGTAAAGGGCATTATCTCTAATAGGTGAAGAGTTTACATGTGTATTAGCAAGAGAACAATACAATTTTTAAAATTCTTGAAACCAAGTCAGTTATGACCTGAAACAACAAGATATGTGGTAAAATTGCATTTGTAAGCATATGTAATGTAGTTAAGCACATCTTACCTTACAGAATGAAGATATTGCAAAACCATCCAAATCAAGCTTCTCTCAGCCTCATTTGTTCCTACACTATACTTAAGGGCATTATCTCTTATTGGTGAACAGTTTACATGTGTATTAGCAAGAAAACATTACAATTCATCAACTTCTTGAAACCAAGTCAGTTCTAACCAGAAACAACAAGATATGTTGTAAAATTGCATTTGTAAGCAAATGTAATGTAGTTAAGCACATTAAACCTTACAGAATTAAGATATTGCAAAACCATCCAAATCAAGCTTATCTCAGCCTGAAATACTCCCACACTAGATTTAAGGACATTATCTCTAATAGGTGAAGAGTTTACGTGTATTAGCAAGAAAACATAACAATTCATCAACTTCTTGAAACCAAGTCAGTTCTGACCTAAAACAACAAGATATGTTGTAAAATTGCATTTGTAAGCATATGTAATGTAGTTAAGCACATCAAACCTTACAGAATGAAGATATTGCAAAACCATCCGAATCAAGATTCTCTCAGCCTCATTTGTTCCTACACTATACTTAAGGGCATTATCTCTAATAGGTGAAGAGTTTACATGTGTATTAGCAAGATAAGATTACAATTCATCAACTTCTTGAAACCAAGTCAGTTCTGACCTGAAACAACTAGATATGTGGTATAATTGCATTTGTAAGCATATGTAATGTAGTTAGGCACATCTAACCTTACAGAATGAAGATATTGCTAAACCATCCAAATCAAGCTTATCTCAGCCTGAAATACTCCCACACTATAGTAAAGGACATTATCTCTAATAGGTGAACAGTTTACGTGTATTAGCAAGAAAACATAACAATTCATCAACTTCTTGAAACCAAGTCAGTTCTGACCTAAAACAACAAGATATGTTGTAAAATTGCATTTGTAAGCATATGTAATGTAGTTAAGCACATCTAACCTTACAGAATGAAGATATTGCTAAACCATCCAAATCAAGCTTATCTCAGCCTGAAATACTCCCACACTATAGTAAAGGGCATTATCTCTAATAGGTGAAGAGTTTACATGTGTATTAGCAAGAAAACAATACGTTTCCTAAATTCTTGAAACCAAGTCAGTTCTGACCTGAAACAACAAGATATGTTGTAAAATTGCATTTGTAAGCAGTTGTAATGTAGTTAAGCACATCTCACCTTACAGAATGAAGATATTGCAAAACCATCCAAATCAAACTTCTCTCAGCCTCATTTGTTCCTACACTATACTTAAGGGCATTACCTCTAATAGGTGAAGAGTTTACATGTGTATTAGCAAGATAAGATTACAATTCATCAACTTCTTGAAACCAAGTCAGTTCTGACCTGAAACAACTAGATATGTGGTAAAATTGCATTTGTAAGCATATGTAATGTAGTTAAGCACATCTAACCTTACAGAATGAAGATATTGCAAAACCATCCAAATCAAGCTTATCTCAGCCTGAAATACTCCCACACTATAGTAAAGGACATTATCTCTAATAGGTGAAGAGTTTACGTGTATTAGCAAGAAAACATAACAATTCTTCAACTTCTTGAAACCAAGTCAGTTCTGACCTAAAACATCAAGATATTTTGTAAAATTGCATTTGTAAGCATATGTAATGGAGTTAAGCACATCAAACCTTACAGAATGAAGATATTGCATAACCATCGGAATCACGCTTATGTCATTCTGAATAACTCCCACACTATAGTAAAGAGCATTATCTCTAATAGGTGAAGAGTTTACATGTGTATTAGCAAGAAAAAAATACAATTCTTAAAATTCTTGAAACCAAGTCAGTTCTGACCTGAAACAACAAGATATGACGTAAAATTGCATTTGTAAGCATATGTAATGTAGTTAAGCACATCTCACCTTACAGAATGAAGATATTGCAAAACCATCCAAATCAAGCTTATCTAAGCCTGAAATACTCCCAAACTATAGTAAAGGGCATTATCTCTAATAGGTGAAGAGTTTACATGTGTATTAGCAAGAAAACAATACATTTCCTAAATTCTTGAAACCAAGTCAGTTCTGACCTGAAACAACAAGATATGTTGTAAAATTGCATTTGTAAGCAGTTGTAATGTAGTTAAGCACATCTCACCTTACAGAATGAAGATATTGCAAAACCATCCAAATCAAGCTTCTCTCAGCCTCATTTGTTCCTACACTATACTTAAGGGCATTATCTCTAATAAGTGAAGAGTTTACATGTGTATTAGCAAGATAAGATTACAATTCATCAACTTCTTGAAACCAAGTCAGTTCTGACCTGAAACAACTAGATATGTGGTAAAATTGCATTTGTAAGCATATGTAATGTAGTTAAGCACATCTAACCTTACAGAATGAAGATATTGCTAAACCATCCAAATCAAGCTCCTCTCAGCCTCATTTGTTCGTACACTATTCTTAAGGGCATTATCTCTAATAGGTGAAGAGTTTACATGTGTATTAGCAAGAAAACAATACAATTCTTAAAATTCTTGAAACCAAGTCAGCTCTGACCTGAAACAACAAGATATGTTGTAAAATTGAATTTGTAAGCATATGTAATGTAGTTAAGCCATCTAACCTTACAGAATGAAGATATTGCAAAACCATCCAAATCAAGCTTATCTCAGCCTGAAATACTCCCACACTATAGTAAAGGACATTATCTCTAATAGGTGAAGAGTTTACGTGTATTAGCAAGTAAACATAACAATTCTTCAACTTCTTGAAACCAAGTCAGTTCTGACCTAAAACAACAAGATATTTTGTAAAATTGCATTTGTAAGCATATGTAATGGAGTTAAGCACATCAAACCTTACAGAATGAAGATATTGCAAAACCATCCAAATCACGCTTATGTCATTCTGAATAACTCCCACACTATAGTAAAGGGCATTATCTCTAATAGGTGAAGAGTTTACATGTGTATTAGCAAGAAAACAATACATTTCCTAAATTCTTGAAACCAAGTCAGTTCTGACCTGAAACAACAAGATATGTTGTAAAATTGCATTTGTAAGCATATTTAATGTAGTTAAGCACATCTCACCTTTCAGAATGAAGATATTGCAAAACCATCCAAATCAAGCTTATCTCAGCCTGAAATACTCCCAAACTATAGTAAAGGGCATTATCTCTAATAGGTGAAGAGTTTACATGTGTATTAGCAAGAGAACAATACAATTTTTAAAATTCTTGAAACCAAGTCAGTTATGACCTGAAACAACAAGATATGTGGTAAAATTGCATTTGTAAGCATATGTAATGTAGTTAAGCACATCTTACCTTACAGAATGAAGATATTGCAAAACCATCCAAATCAAGCTTCTCTCAGCCTCATTTGTTCCTACACTATACTTAAGGGCATTATCTCTTATTGGTGAACAGTTTACATGTGTATTAGCAAGAAAACATTACAATTCATCAACTTCTTGAAACCAAGTCAGTTCTAACCAGAAACAACAAGATATGTTGTAAAATTGCATTTGTAAGCAAATGTAATGTAGTTAAGCACATTAAACCTTACAGAATTAAGATATTGCAAAACCATCCAAATCAAGCTTATCTCAGCCTGAAATACTCCCACACTAGATTTAAGGACATTATCTCTAATAGGTGAAGAGTTTACGTGTATTAGCAAGAAAACATAACAATTCATCAACTTCTTGAAACCAAGTCAGTTCTGACCTAAAACAACAAGATATGTTGTAAAATTGCATTTGTAAGCATATGTAATGTAGTTAAGCACATCAAACCTTACAGAATGAAGATATTGCAAAACCATCCGAATCAAGATTCTCTCAGCCTCATTTGTTCCTACACTATACTTAAGGGCATTATCTCTAATAGGTGAAGAGTTTACATGTGTATTAGCAAGATAAGATTACAATTCATCAACTTCTTGAAACCAAGTCAGTTCTGACCTGAAACAACTAGATATGTGGTATAATTGCATTTGTAAGCATATGTAATGTAGTTAAGCACATCTAACCTTACAGAATGAAGATATTGCTAAACCATCCAAATCAAGCTTATCTCAGCCTGAAATACTCCCACACTATAGTAAAGGACATTATCTCTAATAGGTGAACAGTTTACGTGTATTAGCAAGAAAACATAACAATTCATCAACTTCTTGAAACCAAGTCAGTTCTGACCTAAAACAACAAGATATGTTGTAAAATTGCATTTGTAAGCATATGTAATGTAGTTAAGCACATCTAACCTTACAGAATGAAGATATTGCTAAACCATCCAAATCAAGCTTATCTCAGCCTGAAATACTCCCACACTATAGTAAAGGGCATTATCTCTAATAGGTGAAGAGTTTACATGTGTATTAGCAAGAAAACAATACATTTCCTAAATTCTTGAAACCAAGTCAGTTCTGACCTGAAACAACAAGATGTGTTGTAAAATTGCATTTGTAAGCATATTTAATGTAGTTAAGCACATCTTACCTTACAGAATGAAGATATTGCAAAACCATCCAAATCAAGCTTCTCTCAGCCTCATTTTTCCTACACTATACTTAAGGGCATTATCTCTAATAGGTGAAGAGTTTACATGTGTATTAGCAAGATAAGATTACAATTCTTAAAATTCTTGAAACCAAGTCAGTTCTGACCTGAAACAACAAGATATGAGGTAAAATTGCATTTGTAAGCAAATGTAATGTAGTTAAGCACATCTAACCTTACAGAATGAAGATATTGTAAAACCATCCAAATCAAGCTTATCTAAGCCTGAAATACTCCCAAACTATAGTAAAGGGCATTATCTCTAATAGGTGAAGAGTTTACATGTGTATTAGCAAGAAAACAATACATTTCCTAAATTCTTGAAACCAAGTCAGTTCTGACCTGAAACAACAAAATATGTTGTAAAATTGCATTTGTAAGCAGTTGTAATGTAGTTAAGCACATCTCACCTTACAGAATGAAGATATTGCAAAACCATCCAAATCAAGCTTCTCTCAACCTCATTTGTTCCTACACTATACTTAAGGGCATTACCTCTAATAGGTGAAGAGTTTACATGTGTATTAGCAAGATAAGATTACAATTCATCAACTTCTTGAAACCAAGTCAGTTCTGACCTGAAACAACTAGATATGTGGTAAAATTGCATTTGTAAGCATATGTAATGTAGTTAAGCACATCTAACCTTACAGAATGAAGATATTGCAAAACCATCCAAATCAAGCTTATCTCAGCCTGAAATACTCCCACACTATAGTAAAGGACATTATCTCTAATAGGTGAAGAGTTTATGTGTATTAGCAAGAAAACATAACAATTCTTCAACTTCTTGAAACCAAGTCAGTTCTGACCTAAAACATCAAGATATTTTGTAAAATTGCATTTGTAAGCATATGTAATGGAGTTAAGCACATCAAACCTTACAGAATGAAGATATTGCATAACCAACTGAATCACGCTTATGTCATTCTGAATAACTCCCACACTATAGTAAAGAGCATTATCTCTAATAGGTGAAGAGTTTACATGTGTATTAGCAAGAAAAAAATACAATTCTTAAAATTCTTGAAACCAAGTCAGTTCTGACCTGAAACAACAAGATATGACGTAAAATTGCATTTGTAAGCATATGTAATGTAGTTAAGCACATCTCACCTTACAGAATGAAGATATTGCAAAACCATCCAAATCAAGCTTATCTAAGCCTGAAATACTCCCAAACTATAGTAAAGGGCATTATCTCTAATAGGTGAAGAGTTTACATGTGTATTAGCAAGAAAACAATACATTTCCTAAATTCTTGAAACCAAGTCAGTTCTGACCTGAAACAACAAGATATGTTGTAAAATTGCATTTGTAAGCAGTTGTAATGTAGTTAAGCACATCTCACCTTACAGAATGAAGATATTGCAAAACCATCCAAATCAAGCTTCTCTCAGCCTCATTTGTTCCTACACTATACTTAAGGGCATTATCTCTAATAAGTGAAGAGTTTACATGTGTATTAGCAAGATAAGATTACAATTCATCAACTTCTTGAAACCAAGTCAGTTCTGACCTGAAACAACTAGATATGTGGTAAAATTGCATTTGTAAGCATATGTAATGTAGTTAAGCACATCTAACCTTACAGAATGAAGATATTGCTAAACCATCCAAATCAAGCTCCTCTCAGCCTTATTTGTTCGTACACTATTCTTAAGGGCATTATCTCTAATAGGTGAAGAGTTTACATGTGTATTAGCAAGAAAACAATACAATTCTTAAAATTCTTGAAACCAAGTCAGCTCTGACCTGAAACAACAAGATATGAGGTAAAATTGCATTTGTAAGCATATGTAATGTAGTTAAGCACATCTAACCTTACAGAATGAAGATATTGTAAAACCATCCAAATCAAGCTTATCTAAGCCTGAAATACTCCCAAACTATAGTAAAGGGCATTATCTCTAATAGGTGAAGAGTTTACATGTGTATTAGCAAGAAAACAATACATTTCCTAAATTCTTGAAACCAAGTCAGTTCTGACCTGAAACAACAAGATATGTTGTAAAATTGCATTTGTAAGCAGTTGTAATGTAGTTAAGCACATCTCACCTTACAGAATGAAGATATTGCAAAACCATCCAAATCAAACTTCTCTCAGCCTCATTTGTTCCTACACTATACTTAAGGGCATTACCTCTAATAGGTGAAGAGTTTACATGTGTATTAGCAAGATAAGATTACAATTCATCAACTTCTTGAAACCAAGTCAGTTCTGACCTGAAACAACTAGATATGTGGTAAAATTGCATTTGTAAGCATATGTAATGTAGTTAAGCACATCTAACCTTACAGAATGAAGATATTGCAAAACCATCCAAATCAAGCTTATCTCAGCCTGAAATACTCCCACACTATAGTAAAGGACATTATCTCTAATAGGTGAAGAGTTTACGTGTATTAGCAAGAAAACATAACAATTCTTCAACTTCTTGAAACCAAGTCAGTTCTGACCTAAAACATCAAGATATTTTGTAAAATTGCATTTGTAAGCATATGTAATGGAGTTAAGCACATCAAACCTTACAGAATGAAGATATTGCATAACCATCGGAATCACGCTTATGTCATTCTGAATAACTCCCACACTATAGTAAAGAGCATTATCTCTAATAGGTGAAGAGTTTACATGTGTATTAGCAAGAAAAAAATACAATTCTTAAAATTCTTGAAACCAAGTCAGTTCTGACCTGAAACAACAAGATATGACGTAAAATTGCATTTGTAAGCATATGTAATGTAGTTAAGCACATCTCACCTTACAGAATGAAGATATTGCAAAACCATCCAAATCAAGCTTATCTAAGCCTGAAATACTCCCAAACTATAGTAAAGGGCATTATCTCTAATAGGTGAAGAGTTTACATGTGTATTAGCAAGAAAACAATACATTTCCTAAATTCTTGAAACCAAGTCAGTTCTGACCTGAAACAACAAGATATGTTGTAAAATTGCATTTGTAAGCAGTTGTAATGTAGTTAAGCACATCTCACCTTACAGAATGAAGATATTGCAAAACCATCCAAATCAAGCTTCTCTCAGCCTCATTTGTTCCTACACTATACTTAAGGGCATTATCTCTAATAAGTGAAGAGTTTACATGTGTATTAGCAAGATAAGATTACAATTCATCAACTTCTTGAAACCAAGTCAGTTCTGACCTGAAACAACTAGATTTGTGGTAAAATTGCATTTGTAAGCATATGTAATGTAGTTAAGCACATCTAACCTTACAGAATGAAGATATTGCTAAACCATCCAAATCAAGCTCCTCTCAGCCTTATTTGTTCGTACACTATTCTTAAGGGCATTATCTCTAATAGGTGAAGAGTTTACATGTGTATTAGCAAGAAAACAATACAATTCTTAAAATTCTTGAAACCAAGTCAGCTCTGACCTGAAACAACAAGATATGAGGTAAAATTGCATTTGTAAGCATATGTAATGTAGTTAAGCACATCTAACCTTACAGAATGAAGATATTGTAAAACCATCCAAATCAAGCTTATCTAAGCCTGAAATACTCCCAAACTATAGTAAAGGGCATTATCTCTAATAGGTGAAGAGTTTACATGTGTATTAGCAAGAAAACAATACATTTCCTAAATTCTTGAAACCAAGTCAGTTCTGACCTGAAACAACAAGATATGTTGTAAAATTGCATTTGTAAGCAGTTGTAATGTAGTTAAGCACATCTCACCTTACAGAATGAAGATATTGCAAAACCATCCAAATCAAACTTCTCTCAGCCTCATTTGTTCCTACACTATACTTAAGGGCATTACCTCTAATAGGTGAAGAGTTTACATGTGTATTAGCAAGATAAGATTACAATTCATCAACTTCTTGAAACCAAGTCAGTTCTGACCTGAAACAACTAGATATGTGGTAAAATTGCATTTGTAAGCATATGTAATGTAGTTAAGCACATCTAACCTTACAGAATGAAGATATTGCAAAACCATCCAAATCAAGCTTATCTCAGCCTGAAATACTCCCACACTATAGTAAAGGACATTATCTCTAATAGGTGAAGAGTTTACGTGTATTAGCAAGAAAACATAACAATTCTTCAACTTCTTGAAACCAAGTCAGTTCTGACCTAAAACATCAAGATATTTTGTAAAATTGCATTTGTAAGCATATGTAATGGAGTTAAGCACATCAAACCTTACAGAATGAAGATATTGCATAACCATCGGAATCACGCTTATGTCATTCTGAATAACTCCCACACTATAGTAAAGAGCATTATCTCTAATAGGTGAAGAGTTTACATGTGTATTAGCAAGAAAAAAATACAATTCTTAAAATTCTTGAAACCAAGTCAGTTCTGACCTGAAACAACAAGATATGACGTAAAATTGCATTTGTAAGCATATGTAATGTAGTTAAGCACATCTCACCTTACAGAATGAAGATATTGCAAAACCATCCAAATCAAGCTTCTCTCAGCCTCATTTTTCCTACACTATACTTAAGGGCATTATCTCTAATAGGTGAAGAGTTTACATGTGTATTAGCAAGATAAGATTACAATTCTTAAAATTCTTGAAACCAAGTCAGTTCTGACCTGAAACAACAAGATATGAGGTAAAATTGCATTTGTAAGCATATGTAATGTAGTTAAGCACATCTAACCTTACAGAATGAAGATATTGTAAAACCATCCAAATCAAGCTTATCTAAGCCTGAAATACTCCCAAACTATAGTAAAGGGCATTATCTCTAATAGGTGAAGAGTTTACATGTGTATTAGCAAGAAAACAATACATTTCCTAAATTCTTGAAACCAAGTCAGTTCTGACCTGAAACAACAAGATATGTTGTAAAATTGCATTTGTAAGCAGTTGTAATGTAGTTAAGCACATCTCACCTTACAGAATGAAGATATTGCAAAACCATCCAAATCAAGCTTCTCTCAACCTCATTTGTTCCTACACTATACTTAAGGGCCTTTACCTCTAATAGGTGAAGAGTTTACATGTGTATTAGCAAGATAAGATTACAATTCATCAACTTCTTGAAACCAAGTCAGTTCTGACCTGAAACAACTAGATATGTGGTAAAATTGCATTTGTAAGCATATGTAATGTAGTTAAGCACATCTAACCTTACAGAATGAAGATATTGCAAAACCATCCAAATCAAGCTTATCTCAGCCTGAAATACTCCCACACTATAGTAAAGGACATTATCTCTAATAGGTGAAGAGTTTATGTGTATTAGCAAGAAAACATAACAATTCTTCAACTTCTTGAAACCAAGTCAGTTCTGACCTAAAACATCAAGATATTTTGTAAAATTGCATTTGTAAGCATATGTAATGGAGTTAAGCACATCAAACCTTACAGAATGAAGATATTGCATAACCATCGGAATCACGCTTATGTCATTCTGAATAACTCCCACACTATAGTAAAGAGCATTATCTCTAATAGGTGAAGAGTTTACATGTGTATTAGCAAGAAAAAAATACAATTCTTAAAATTCTTGAAACCAAGTCAGTTCTGACCTGAAACAACAAGATATGACGTAAAATTGCATTTGTAAGCATATGTAATGTAGTTAAGCACATCTCACCTTACAGAATGAAGATATTGCAAAACCATCCAAATCAAGCTTATCTAAGCCTGAAATACTCCCAAACTATAGTAAAGGGCATTATCTCTAATAGGTGAAGAGTTTACATGTGTATTAGCAAGAAAACAATACATTTCCTAAATTCTTGAAACCAAGTCAGTTCTGACCTGAAACAACAAGATATGTTGTAAAATTGCATTTCTAAGCAGTTGTAATGTAGTTAAGCACATCTCACCTTACAGAATGAAGATATTGCAAAACCATCCAAATCAAGCTTCTCTCAGCCTCATTTGTTCCTACACTATACTTAAGGGCATTATCTCTAATAAGTGAAGAGTTTACATGTGTATTAGCAAGATAAGATTACAATTCATCAACTTCTTGAAACCAAGTCAGTTCTGACCTGAAACAACTAGATATGTGGTAAAATTGCATTTGTAAGCATATGTAATGTAGTTAAGCACATCTAACCTTACAGAATGAAGATATTGCTAAACCATCCAAATCAAGCTCCTCTCAGCCTCATTTGTTCGTACACTATTCTTAAGGGCATTATCTCTAATAGGTGAAGAGTTTACATGTGTATTAGCAAGAAAACAATACAATTCTTAAAATTCTTGAAACCAAGTCAGCTCTGACCTGAAACAACAAGATATGTTGTAAAATTGAATTTGTAAGCATATGTAATGTAGTTAAGCCATCTAACCTTACAGAATGAAGATATTGCAAAACCATCCAAATCAAGCTTATCTCAGCCTGAAATACTCCCACACTATAGTAAAGGACATTATCTCTAATAGGTGAAGAGTTTACGTGTATTAGCAAGTAAACATAACAATTCTTCAACTTCTTGAAACCAAGTCAGTTCTGACCTAAAACAACAAGAAATTTTGTAAAATTGCATTTGTAAGCATATGTAATGGAGTTAAGCACATCAAACCTTACAGAATGAAGATATTGCAAAACCATCCAAATCACGCTTATGTCATTCTGAATAACTCCCACACTATAGTAAAGGGCATTATCTCTAATAGGTGAAGAGTTTACATGTGTATTAGCAAGAAAACAATACATTTCCTAAATTCTTGAAACCAAGTCAGTTCTGACCTGAAACAACAAGATATGTTGTAAAATTGCATTTGTAAGCATATTTAATGTAGTTAAGCACATCTCACCTTACAGAATGAAGATATTGCAAAACCATCCAAATCAAGCTTCTCTCAGCCTCATTTGTTCCTACACTGTACTTAAGGGCATTATCTCTAATAGGTGAAGAGTTTACATGTGTATTAGCAAGATAAGATTACAATTCATCAACTTCTTGAAACCAAGTCAGTTCTGACCTGAAACAACAAGATATGAGGTAAAATTGCATTTGTAAGCATATGTAATGTAGTTAAGCACATCTCACCTTTCAGAATGAAGATATTGCAAAACCATCCAAATCAAGCTTCTCTCAGCCTCATTTGTTCCTACACTATACTTAAAGGCATTATCTCTTATTGGTGAACAGTTTACATGTGTATTAGCAAGAAAACATTACAATTCATCAACTTCTTGAAACCAAGTCAGTTCTAACCAGAAACAACAAGATATGTTGTAAAATTGCATTTGTAAGCAAATGTAATGTAGTTAAGCACATTAAACCTTACAGAATTAAGATATTGCAAAACCATCCAAATCAAGCTTATCTCAGCCTGAAATATTCCCACACTAGATTTAAGGACATTATCTCTAATAGGTGAAGAGTTTACGTGTATTAGCAAGAAAACATAACAATTCATCAACTTCTTGAAACCAAGTCAGTTCTGACCTAAAACAACAAGATATGTTGTAATATTGCATTTGTAAGCATATGTAATGTAGTTAAGCACATCAAACCTTACAGAATGAAGATATTGCAAAACCATCCGAATCAAGATTCTCTCAGCCTCATTTGTTCCTACACTATACTTAAGGGCATTATCTCTAATAGGTGAAGAGTTTACATGTGTATTAGCAAGATAAGATTACAATTCATCAACTTCTTGAAACCAAGTCAGTTCTGACCTGAAACAACTAGATATGTGGTAAAATTGCATTTGTAAGCATATGTAATGTAGTTAAGCACATCTAACCTTACAGAATGAAGATATTGCAAAACCATCCAAATCAAGCTTCTCTCAGCCTCATTTGTTCCTACACTATACTTAAGGGCATTATCTCTTATTGCTGAACAGTTTACATCTGTATTAGCAAGAAAACATTACAATTCATCAACTTCTTGAAACCAAGTCAGTTCTGACCAGAAACAACAAGATATGTTGTAAAATTGCATTTGTAAGCAAATGTAATGTAGTTAAGCACATCTAACCTTACAGAATGAAGATATTGCAAAACCATCCAAATCAAGCTCCTCTCAGCCTCATTTGTTCCTACACTATTCTTAAGGGCATTATCTCTAATAGGTGAAGAGTTTACATGTGTATTAGCAAGAAAACAATACAATTCTTAAAATTCTTGAAACCAAGTCAGTTCTGACCTGAAACAACAAGATATGTTGTAAAATTGCATTTGTAAGCATATGTAATGTAGTTAAGCACATCTCACCTTACAGAATGAAGATATTGCAAAACCATCCAAATCAAGCTTCTCTCAGCCTCATTTGTTCCTACACTATACTTAAGGGCATTATCTCTAATAGGTGAAGAGTTTACATGTGTATTAGCAAGAAAAAAATACAATTCTTAAAATTCTTGAAACCAAGTCAGTTCTGACCTGAAACAACAAGATATGATGTAAAATTGCATTTATAAGCATATGTAATGTAGTTAAGCACATCTCACCTTACAGAATGAAGATATTGCAAAACCATCCAAATCAAGCTTATCTCAGCCTGAAATACTCCCAAACTATAGTAAAGGGCATTATCTCTAATAGGTGAAGAGTTTACATCTGTATTAGCAAGAAAACAATACAATTCCTAAAATTCCTGAAACCAAGTCAGTTCTGACCTGAAACAACAAGATATGATGTAAAATTGCATTTGTAAGCATATGTAATGTAGTTAAGCACATCTCACCTTTCAGAATGAAGATATTGCAAAACCATCCAAATCAAGCTTATCTCAGCCTGAATTACTCCCAAACTATAGTAAAGGGCATTATCTCTAATAGGTGAAGAGTTTACATGTGTATTAGCAAGAGAAAAATACAATTCTTAAAATTCTTGAAACCAAGTCAGTTCTGACCTGAAACAACAAGATATGTGGTAAAATTGCATTTGTAAGCATATGTAATGTAGTTAAGCACATCTTACCTTACAGAATGAAGATATTGCAAAACCATCCAAATCAAGCTTCTCTCAGCCTCATTTGTTCCTACACTATACTTAAGGGCATTATCTCTTATTGGTGAACAGTTTACATGTGTATTAGCAAGAAAACATTACAATTCATCAACTTCTTGAAACCAAGTCAGTTCTAACCAGAAACAACAAGATATGTTGTAAAATTGCATTTGTAAGCATATGTAATGTAGTTAAGCACATCAAACCTTACAGAATGAAGATATTGCAAAACCATCCAAATCAAGCTTATGTCAGCCTGAATAACTCCAACACTATAGTAAGGAGCATTATCTCTAATAGGTGAAAAGTTTACATGTGCATTAGCAAGAAAAAAATACAATTCTTAAAATTCTTGAAACCAAGTCAGTTCTGACCTGAAACAACAAGATATGATGTAAAAATGCATTTGTAAGCATATGTAATGTAGTTAAGCACATCTCACCTTACAGAATGAAGATATTGCAAAACCATCCAAATCAAGCTTCTCTCAGCCTCATTTGTTCCTACACTATACTTAAGAGCATTATCTCTAATAGGTGAAGAGTTTACATGTGTATTAGCAAGATAAGATTACAATTCATCAACTTCTTGAAACCAAGTCAGTTCTGACCTGAAACAACAAGATATGACGTACAATTGCATTTGTAAGCATATGTAATGTAGTTAAGCACATCTCACCTTACAGAATGAAGATATTGCAAAACCATCCAAATCAAGCTTCTCTCAGCCTGAAATACTCCCACACTATAGTAAAGAGCATTATCTCTAATAGGTGAAGAGTTTACATGTGCATTAGCAAGAAAAAAATACAATTCTTAAAATTCTTGAAACCAAGTCATTTCTGACCTGAAACAACAAGATATGATGTAAAATTGCATTTGTAAGCATATGTAATGTAGTTAAGCACATCTCACCTTACAGAATGAAGATATTGCAAAACCATCCAAATCAAGCTTCTCTCAGCCTGAAATACTCCCACACTATAGTAAAGAGCATTATCTCTAATAGGTGAAGAGTTTACATGTGTATTAGCAAGAAAACATTACAATTCATCAACTTCTTGAAACCAAGTCAGTTCTGACCTGAAACAACAAGATATGATGTAAAATTGCATTTGTAAGCATATGTAATGTAGTTAAGCACATCTCACCTTACAGAATGAAGATATTGCAAAACCATCCAAATCAACCTTCTCTCAGCCTCATTTGTTCCTACACTATACTTAAGGACATTATCTCTAATAGGTGAAGAGTTTACATGTGTATTAGCAAGAAAAAAATACAATTCTTAAAATTCTTGAAACCAAGTCAGTTCTGACCTGAAACAACAAGATATGATGTAAAATTGCATTTATAAGCATATGTAATGTAGTTAAGCACATCTCACCTTACAGAATGAAGATATTGTAAAACCATCCAAATCAAGCTTATGTCAGCCTGAATAACTCCCACACTATAGTAAGGAGCATTATCTCTAATAGGTGAAGAGTTTACATGTGCATTAGCAAGAAAAAAATACAATTCTTAAAATTCTTGAAACCAAGTCAGTTCTGACCTGAAACAACAAGATATGATGTAAAAATGCATTTGTAAGCATATGTAATGTAGTTAAGCACATCTCACCTTACAGAATGAAGATATTGCAAACCATCCAAATCAAGCTTATGTCAGCCTGAATAACTCCCACACTATAGTAAGGAGCATTATCTCTAATAGGTGAAGAGTTTACATGTGTATTAGCAAGAAAAAAATACAATTCTTAAAATTCTGGAAACCAAGTCAGTTCTGACCTGAAACAACAAGATATGATGTAAAAATGCATTTGTAAGCATATGTAATGTAGTTAAGCACATCTCACCTTACAGAATAAAGATATTGCAAAACCATCCAAATCAAGCTTCTCTCAGCCTCATTTGTTCCTACACTATACTTAAGAGCATTATCTCTAATAGGTGAAGAGTTTACATGTGTATTAGCAAGATAAGATTACAATTCATCAACTTCTTGAAACCAAGTCAGTTCTGACCTAAGACAACTAGATATGTGGTAAAATTGCATTTGTAAGCATATGTAATGTAGTTAAACACATCTAACCTTACAGAATGAAGATATTGCAAAACCATCCAAATCAAGCTTCTCTCAGCCTCATTTGTTCCTACACTATACTTAAGGGCATTATCTCTTATTGCTGAACAGTTTACATCTGTATTAGCAAGAAAACATTACAATTCATCAACTTCTTGAAACCAAGTCAGTTCTGACCACAAACAACAAGATATGTTGTAAAATTGCATTTGTAAGCAAATGTAATTTAGTTAAGCACATCTAACCTTACAGAATGAAGATATTGCAAAACCATCCAAACCAAGCTCCTCTCAGCCTCATTTTTTCCTACACTATTCTTAAGGGCATTATCTCTAATAGGTGAAGAGTTTACATGTGTATTAGCAAGATAAGATTACAATTCATCAACTTCTTGAAACCAAGTCAGTTCTGACCTGAAACAACTAGATATGTGGTAATATTGCATTTGTAAGCATATGTAATGTAGTTAAGCACATCTAACCTTACAGAATGAAGATATTGTAAAACCATCCAAATCAAGCTTATCTCAGCCTGAAATACTCCCACACTATAGTAAAGAGCATTATCTCTAATAGGTGAAGAGTTTACATGTGTATTAGCAAGAAAACATTACAATTCATCAACTTCTTGAAACCAAGTCAGTTCTGACCTAAAACAACAAGATATTTTGTAAAATTGCATTTGTAAGCATATGTAATGGAGTTAAGCACATCAAACCTTACAGAATGAAGATATTGCAAAACCATCCAAATCACGCTTATGTCATTCTGAATAACTCCCACACTATAGTAAAGAGCATTATCTCTAATAGGTAAAGAGTTTACATGTGTATTAGCAAGAAAAAAATACAATTCTTAAAATTCTTAAAACCAAGTCAGTTCTGACCTGAAACAACAAGTTATGACGTAAAATTGCATTTGTAAGCATATGTAATGTAGTTAAGCACATCTCACCTTACAGAATGAACATATTGCAAAACCATCCAAATCAAGCTTATCTAAGCCTGAAATACTCCCAAACTATAGTAAAGGGCATTAGCTCTAATAGGTGAAGAGTTTACATGTGTATTAGCAAGAAAAAAATACAATTCATAAAATTCTTGAAACCAAGTCAGTTCTGACCTGAAACAACAAGATATGATGTAAAAATGCATTTGTAAGCATATGTAATGTAGTTAAGCACATCTCACCTTACAGAATGAAGATATTGCAAAACCATCCAAATCAAGCTTCTCTCAGCCTCATTTGTTCCTACACTATACTTAAGGGCATTATCTCTAATAGGTGAAGAGTTACATGTGTATTAGCAAGATAAGATTACAATTCATCAACTTCTTGAAACCAAGTCAGTTCTGACCTGAAACAACTAGATATGTGGTAAAATTGCATTTGTAAGCATATGTAATGTAGTTAAGCACATCTAACCTTACAGAATGAAGATATTGTAAAACCATCCAAATCAAGCTAATCTCAGCCTGAAATACTCCCACACTATAGTAAAGAGCATTATCTCTAATAGGTGAAGAGTTTACAAGTGTATTAGCAAGAAAACATTACAATTCATCAACTTCTTGAAACCAAGTCAGTTCTGACCTGAAACAACTAGATATGTGGTAAAATTGCATTTGTAAGCATATGTAATGTAGTTAAGCACATCTAACCTTACAGAATGAAGATATTGCTAAACCATCCAAATCAAGCTCCTCTCAGCCTCATTTGTTCCTACACTATTCTTAAGGGCATTATCTCTAATAGGTGAAGAGTTTACATGTTTATTAGCAAGAAAACAATACAATTCTTAAAATTCTTGAAACCAAGTCAGCTCTGACCTGAAACAACAAGATATGTTGTAAAATTGCATTTGTAAGCATATGTAATGTAGTTAAGCCATCTAACCTTACAGAATGAAGATATTGCAAAACCATGCAAATCACGCTTATGTCATTCTGAATAACTCCCACACTATAGTATAGAGCATTATCTCTAATAGGTGAAGAGTTTACATGTGTATTAGCATGAAAAAAATACAATTCTTAAAATTCTTGAAACCAAGTCAGTTCTGACCTGAAACAACAAGATATGACGTGAAATTGCATTTGTAAGCATATGTAATGTAGTTAAGCACATCTCACCTTACAGAATGAAGATATTGCAAAACCATCCAAATCAAGCTTATCTAAGCCTGAAATACTCCCAAACTATAGTAAAGGGCATTATCTCTAATAGATGAAGAGTTTACATGTGTATTAGCAAGAAAACAATACATTTCCTAAATTCTTGAAACCAAGTCAGTTCTGACCTGAAACAACATGATATGTTGTAAAATTGCATTTGTAAGCAGTTGTAATGTAGTTAAGCAAATCAAACCTTACAGAATGAAGATATTGCAAAACCAACCAAATCAAGCTTCTCTCAGCCTCATTTGTTCCTACACTATACTTAAGGACATTATCTCTAATAGGTGAAGAGTTTACATGTGTATTAGCAAGAAAAAAATACAATTCTTAAAATTCTTGAAACCAAGTCACTTCTGACCTGAAACAACAAGATATGTTGTAAAATTGCATTTGTAAGCATATGTAATGTAGTTAAGCACATCTCACCTTACAGAATGAAGATATTGCAAAACCATCCAAATCAAGCTTCTCTCAGCCTCATATGTTCCTACACGATACTTAAGGGCATTATCTCTAATAGGTGAAGAGTTTACATGTGTATTAGCAAGATAAGATTACAATTCATCAACTTCTTGAAACCAAGTCAGTTCTGACCTGAAACAACTAGATATGTGGTAAAATTGCATTTGTAAGCATATGTAATGTAGTTAAGCACATCTAACCTTACAGAATGAAGATATTGTAAAACCATCCAAATCAAGCTTATCTCAGCCTGAAATACTCCTACACTATAGTAAAGAGCATTATCTCTAATAGGTGAAGAGTTTACATGTGTATTAGCAAGAAATCATTACAATTCATCAACTTCTTGAAACCAAGTCAGTTCTGACCTGAAACAACAAGATATGTTGTAAAATTGCATTTGTAAGCAGTTATAATGTAGTTAAGCACATCAAACCTTACAGAATGAAGATATTGCAAAACCATCCAAATCAACCTTCTCTCAGCCTCATTTGTTCCTACACTATACTTAAGGACATTATCTCTAATAGGTGAAGAGTTTACATGTGTATTAGCAAGAAAAAAATACAATTCTTAAAATTCTTGAAACCAAGTCAGTTCTGGCCTGATACAACAAGATATGTTGTAAAATTGCATTTTTAAGCATATGTAATGTAGTTAAGCACATCTCACCTTACAGAATGAAGATATTGCAAATCCATCCAAATCAAGCTTATCTCAGCCTGAAATACTCCCACACTTTAGTAAAGGACATTATCTCTAATAGGTGAAGAGTTTACGTGTATTAGCAAGAAAACATAACAATTCTTCAACTTCTTGAAACTAAGTCAGTTCTGACCTAAACAACAAGATAGTTTGTAAAATTGCATTTGTAAGCATATGTAATGGAGTTAAGCACATCTCACCTTACAGAATGAACATATTGCAAAACCAACCAAATCAAGCTTCTCTCAGCCTCATTTGTTCCTACACTATACTTAAGGACATTATCTCTAATAGGTGAAGAGTTTACATGTGTATTAGCAAGATAAGATTACAATTCATCAACTTCTTGAAACCAAGTCAGTTCTGACCTGAAACAACTAGATATGTGGTAAAATTGCATTTGTAAGCATATGTAATGTAGTTAAGCACATCTAACCTTACAGAATGAAGATATTGCTAAACCATCCAAATCAAGCTCCTCTCAGCCTCATTTGTTCCTACACTATTCTTAAGGGCATTATCTCTAATAGGTGAAGAGTTTACATGTTTATTAGCAAGAAAACAATACAATTCTTAAAATTCTTGAAACCAAGTCAGCTCTGACCTGGAACAACAAGATATGTTGTAAAATTGCATTTGTAAGCATATGTAATGTAGTTAAGCCATCTAACCTTACAGAATGAAGATATTGCAAAACCATCCAAATCACGCTTATGTCATTCTGAATAACTCCCACACTATAGTATAGAGCATTATGTCTAATAGGTGAAGAGTTTACATGTGTATTAGCATGAAAAAAATACAATTCTTAAAATTCTTGAAACCAAGTCAGTTCTGACCTGAAACAACAAGATATGACGTAAAATTGCATTTGTAAGCATATGTAATGTAGTTAAGCACATCTCACCTTACAGAATGAAGATATTGCAAAACCATCCAAATCAAGCTTATCTAAGCCTGAAATACTCCCAAACTATAGTAAAGGGCATTATCTCTAATAGGTGAAGAGTTTACATGTGTATTAGCAAGAAAACAATACATTTCCTAAATTCTTGAAACCAAGTCAGTTCTGACCTGAAACAACATGATATGTTGTAAAATTGCATTTGTAAGCAGTTGTAATGTAGTTAAGCACATCAAACCTTACAGAATGAAGATATTGCAAAACCAACCAAATCAAGCTTCTCTCAGCCTCATTTGTTCCTACACGATACTTAAGGGCATTATCTCTAATAGGTGAAGAGTTTACATGTGTATTAGCAAGATAAGATTACAATTCTTCAACTTCTTGAAACCAAGTCAGTTCTGACCTGAAACAACTAGATATGTGGTAAAATTGCATTTGTAAGCATATGTAATGTAGTTAAGCACATCTAACCTTACAGAATGAAGTTACTGCTAAACCATCCAAATCAAGCTTATCTCAGCCTGAAATACTCCCACACTATAGTAAAGGACATTATCTCTAATAGGTGAAGAGTTTACGTGTATTAGCAAGAAAACATAACAATTCTTCAACTTCTTGAAACCAAGTCAGTTCTGACCTAAAACAACAAGATATGTTGTAAAATTGCATTTGTAAGTATATGTAATGTAGTTAAGCCATCTAACCTTACAGAATGAAGATATTGCAAAACCATCCAAATCACGCTTATGTCATTCTGAATAACTCCCACACTATAGTAAAGGACATTATCTCTAATAGGTGAAGAGTTTACATGTGTATTATCAAGATAAGATTACAATTCATCAACTTCTTGAAACCAAGTCAGTTCTGACCTGAAACAACTAGATATGTGGTATAATAGCATTTGTAAGCATATGTAATGTAGTTAAGCACATCTAACCTTACAGAATGAAGATATTGTAAAACCATCCAAATCAAGCTTATCTCAGCCTGAAATACTCCCACACTATAGTAAAGAGCATTATCTCTAATAGGTGAAGAGTTTACATGTGTATTAGCAAGAAAACATTACAATTCATCAACTTCTTGAAACCAAGTCAGTTCTGACCTGAAACAACAAGATATGTTGTAAAATTGCATTTGTAAGCAGTTGTAATGTAGTTAAGCACATCAAACCTTACAGAATGAAGATATTGCAAAACCATCCAAATCAACCTTCTCTCAGCCTCATTTGTTCCTACACTATACTTAAGGACATTAGCTCTAATAGGTGAAGAGTTTACATGTGTATTAGCAAGAAAAAAATACAATTCTTAAAATTCTTGAAACCAAGTCAGTTCTGGCCTGAAACAACAAGATATGTTGTAAAATTGCATTTGTAAGCATATGTAATGTAGTTAAGCACATCTCACCTTACAGAATGAAGATATTGCAAATCCATCCAAATCAAGCTTCTCTCAGCCTCATTTGTTCCTACACGATACTTAAGGGCATTATCTCTAATAGGTGAAGAGTTTACATGTGTATTAGCAAGATAAGATTACAATTCATCAACTTCTTGAAACCAAGTCAGTTCTGACCTGAAACAACTAGATATGTGGTAAAATTGCATTTGTAAGCATATGTAATGTAGTTAAGCACATCTAACCTTACAGAATGAAGATATTGTAAAACCATCCAAATCAAGCTTATCTCAGCCTGAAATACTCCTACACTATAGTAAAGAGCATTATCTCTAATAGGTGAAGAGTTTACATGTGTATTAGCAAGAAATCATTACAATTCATCAACTTCTTGAAACCAAGTCAGTTCTGACCTGAAACAACAAGATATGTTGTAAAATTGCATTTGTAAGCAGTTGTAATGTAGTTAAGCACATCAAACCTTACAGAATGAAGATATTGCAAAACCATCCAAATCAACCTTCTCTCAGCCTCATTTGTTCCTACACTATACTTAAGGACATTATCTCTAATAGGTGAAGATTTTACATGTGTATTAGCAAGAAAAAAATACAATTCTTAAAATTCTTGAAACCAAGTCAGTTCTGGCCTGATACAACAAGATATGTTGTAAAATTGCATTTTTAAGCATATGTAATGTAGTTAAGCACATCTCACCTTACAGAATGAAGATATTGCAAATCCATCCAAATCAAGCTTATCTCAGCCTGAAATACTCCCACACTTTAGTAAAGGACATTATCTCTAATAGGTGAAGAGTTTACGTGTATTAGCAAGAAAACATAACAATTCTTCAACTTCTTGAAACTAAGTCAGTTCTGACATAAACAACAAGATAGTTTGTAAAATTGCATTTGTAAGCATATGTAATGGAGTTAAGCACATCTCACCTTACAGAATGAACATATTGCAAAACCAACCAAATCAAGCTTCTCTCAGCCTCATTTGTTCCTACACTATACTTAAGGACATTATCTCTAATAGGTGAAGAGTTTACATGTGTATTAGCAAGATAAGATTACAATTCATCAACTTCTTGAAACCAAGTCAGTTCTGACCTGAAACAACTAGATATGTGGTAAAATTGCATTTGTAAGCATATGTAATGTAGTTAAGCACATCTAACCTTACAGAATGAAGATATTGCTAAACCATCCAAATCAAGCTCCTCTCAGCCTCATTTGTTCCTACACTATTCTTAAGGGCATTATCTCTAATAGGTGAAGAGTTTACATGTTTATTAGCAAGAAAACAATACAATTCTTAAAATTCTTGAAACCAAGTAAGCTCTGACCTGAAACAACAAGATATGTTGTAAAATTGCATTTGTAAGCATATGTAATGTAGTTAAGCCATCTAACCTTACAGAATGAAGATATTGCAAAACCATCCAAATCACGCTTATGTCATTCTGAATAACTCCCACACTATAGTATAGAGCATTATGTCTAATAGGTGAAGAGTTTACATGTGTATTAGCATGAAAAAAATACAATTCTTAAAATTCTTGAAACCAAGTCAGTTCTGACCTGAAACAACAAGATATGACGTAAAATTGCATTTGTAAGCATATGTAATGTAGTTAAGCACATCTCACCTTACAGAATGAAGATATTGCAAAACCATCCAAATCAAGCTTATCTAAGCCTGAAATACTCCCAAACTATAGTAAAGGGCATTATCTCTAATAGGTGAAGAGTTTACATGTGTATTAGCAAGAAAACAATACATTTCCTAAATTCTTGAAACCAAGTCAGTTCTGACCTGAAACAACAAGATATGTTGTAAAATTGCATTTGTAAGCATATGTAATGTAGTTAAGCACATCTCACCTTACAGAATGAAGATATTGCAAATCCATCCAAATCAAGCTTCTCTCAGCCTCATTTGTTCCTACACGATACTTAAGGGCATTATCTCTAATAGGTGAAGCGTTTACATGTGTATTAGCAAGATAAGATTACAATTCATCAACTTCTTGAAACCAAGTCAGTTCTGACCTGAAACAACAAGATATGTTGTAAAATTGCATTTGTAAGCAGTTGTAATGTAGTTAAGCACATCAAACCTTACAGAATGAAGATATTGCAAAACCAACCAAATCAAGCTTCTCTCAGCCTCATTTGTTCCTACACTATACTTAAGGACATTATCTCTAATAGGTGAAGAGTTTACATGTGTATTAGCAAGAAAAAAATACAATTCTTAAAATTCTTGAAACCAAGTCAGTTCTGACCTGAAACAACAAGATATGTTGTAAAATTGCATTTGTAAGCATATGTAATGTAGTTAAGCACATCTCACCTTACAGAATGAAGATATTGCAAAACCATCCAAATCAAGCTTCTCTCAGCCTCATTTGTTCCTACACGATACTTAAGGGCATTATCTCTAATAGGTGAAGCGTTTACATGTGTATTAGCAAGATAAGATTACAATTCATCAACTTCTTGAAACCAAGTCAGTTCTGACCTGAAACAACTAGATATGTGGTAAAATTGCATTTGTAAGCATATGTAATGTAGTTAAGCACATCTAACCTTACAGAATGAAGATATTGTAAAACCATCCAAATCAAGCTTATCTCAGCCTGAAATACTCCTACACTATAGTAAAGAGCATTATCTCTAATAGGTGAAGAGTTTACATGTGTATTAGCAAGAAATCATTACAATTCATCAACTTCTTGAAACCAAGTCAGTTCTGACCTGAAACAACAAGATATGTTGTAAAATTGCATTTGTAAGCAGTTGTAATGTAGTTAAGCACATCAAACCTTACAGAATGAAGATATTGCAAAACCAACCAAATCAAGCTTCTCTCAGCCTCATTTGTTCCTACACTATACTTAAGGACATTATCTCTAATAGGTGAAGAGTTTACATGTGTATTAGCAAGAAAAAAATACAATTCTTAAAATTCTTGAAACCAAGTCAGTTCTGACCTGAAACAACAAGATATGTTGTAAAATTGCATTTGTAAGCATATGTAATGTAGTTAAGCACATCTCACCTTACAGAATGAAGATATTGCAAAACCATCCAAATCAAGCTTCTCTCAGCCTCATTTGTTCCTACACGATACTTAAGGGCATTATCTCTAATAGGTGAAGAGTTTACATGTGTATTAGCAAGATAAGATTACAATTCTTCAACTTCTTGAAACCAAGTCAGTTCTGACCTGAAACAACTAGATATGTGGTAAAATTGCATTTGTAAGCATATGTAATGTAGTTAAGCACATCTAACCTTACAGAATGAAGATATTGTAAAACCATCCAAATCAAGCTTATCTCAGCCTGAAATACTCCTACACTATAGTAAAGAGCATTATCTCTAATAGGTGAAGAGTTTACATGTGTATTAGCAAGAAATCATTACAATTCATCAACTTCTTGAAACCAAGTCAGTTCTGACCTGAAACAACAAGATATGTTGTAAAATTGCATTTGTAAGCAGTTGTAATGTAGTTAAGCACATCAAACCTTACAGAATGAAGATATTGCAAAACCATCCAAATCAACCTTCTCTCAGCCTCATTTGTTCCTACACTATACTTAAGGACATTATCTCTAATAGGTGAAGATTTTACATGTGTATTAGCAAGAAAAAAATACAATTCTTAAAATTCTTGAAACCAAGTCAGTTCTGGCCTGATACAACAAGATATGTTGTAAAATTGCATTTTTAAGCATATGTAATGTAGTTAAGCACATCTCACCTTACAGAATGAAGATATTGCAAATCCATCCAAATCAAGCTTATCTCAGCCTGAAATACTCCCACACTTTAGTAAAGGACATTATCTCTAATAGGTGAAGAGTTTACGTGTATTAGCAAGAAAACATAACAATTCTTCAACTTCTTGAAACTAAGTCAGTTCTGACATAAACAACAAGATAGTTTGTAAAATTGCATTTGTAAGCATATGTAATGGAGTTAAGCACATCTCACCTTACAGAATGAACATATTGCAAAACCAACCAAATCAAGCTTCTCTCAGCCTCATTTGTTCCTACACTATACTTAAGGACATTATCTCTAATAGGTGAAGAGTTTACATGTGTATTAGCAAGATAAGATTACAATTCATCAACTTCTTGAAACCAAGTCAGTTCTGACCTGAAACAACTAGATATGTGGTAAAATTGCATTTGTAAGCATATGTAATGTAGTTAAGCACATCTAACCTTACAGAATGAAGATATTGCTAAACCATCCAAATCAAGCTCCTCTCAGCCTCATTTGTTCCTACACTATTCTTAAGGGCATTATCTCTAATAGGTGAAGAGTTTACATGTTTATTAGCAAGAAAACAATACAATTCTTAAAATTCTTGAAACCAAGTAAGCTCTGACCTGAAACAACAAGATATGTTGTAAAATTGCATTTGTAAGCATATGTAATGTAGTTAAGCCATCTAACCTTACAGAATGAAGATATTGCAAAACCATCCAAATCACGCTTATGTCATTCTGAATAACTCCCACACTATAGTATAGAGCATTATGTCTAATAGGTGAAGAGTTTACATGTGTATTAGCATGAAAAAAATACAATTCTTAAAATTCTTGAAACCAAGTCAGTTCTGACCTGAAACAACAAGATATGACGTAAAATTGCATTTGTAAGCATATGTAATGTAGTTAAGCACATCTCACCTTACAGAATGAAGATATTGCAAAACCATCCAAATCAAGCTTATCTAAGCCTGAAATACTCCCAAACTATAGTAAAGGGCATTATCTCTAATAGGTGAAGAGTTTACATGTGTATTAGCAAGAAAACAATACATTTCCTAAATTCTTGAAACCAAGTCAGTTCTGACCTGAAACAACAAGATATGTTGTAAAATTGCATTTGTAAGCATATGTAATGTAGTTAAGCACATCTCACCTTACAGAATGAAGATATTGCAAATCCATCCAAATCAAGCTTCTCTCAGCCTCATTTGTTCCTACACGATACTTAAGGGCATTATCTCTAATAGGTGAAGCGTTTACATGTGTATTAGCAAGATAAGATTACAATTCATCAACTTCTTGAAACCAAGTCAGTTCTGACCTGAAACAACTAGATATGTGGTAAAATTGCATTTGTAAGCATATGTAATGTAGTTAAGCACATCTAACCTTACAGAATGAAGATATTGTAAAACCATCCAAATCAAGCTTATCTCAGCCTGAAATACTCCTACACTATAGTAAAGAGCATTATCTCTAATAGGTGAAGAGTTTACATGTGTATTAGCAAGAAATCATTACAATTCATCAACTTCTTGAAACCAAGTCAGTTCTGACCTGAAACAACAAGATATGTTGTAAAATTGCATTTGTAAGCAGTTGTAATGTAGTTAAGCACATCAAACCTTACAGAATGAAGATATTGCAAAACCAACCAAATCAAGCTTCTCTCAGCCTCATTTGTTCCTACACTATACTTAAGGACATTATCTCTAATAGGTGAAGAGTTTACATGTGTATTAGCAAGAAAAAAATACAATTCTTAAAATTCTTGAAACCAAGTCAGTTCTGACCTGAAACAACAAGATATGTTGTAAAATTGCATTTGTAAGCATATGTAATGTAGTTAAGCACATCTCACCTTACAGAATGAAGATATTGCAAAACCATCCAAATCAAGCTTCTCTCAGCCTCATTTGTTCCTACACGATACTTAAGGGCATTATCTCTAATAGGTGAAGCGTTTACATGTGTATTAGCAAGATAAGATTACAATTCATCAACTTCTTGAAACCAAGTCAGTTCTGACCTGAAACAACTAGATATGTGGTAAAATTGCATTTGTAAGCATATGTAATGTAGTTAAGCACATCTAACCTTACAGAATGAAGATATTGTAAAACCATCCAAATCAAGCTTATCTCAGCCTGAAATACTCCTACACTATAGTAAAGAGCATTATCTCTAATAGGTGAAGAGTTTACATGTGTATTAGCAAGAAATCATTACAATTCATCAACTTCTTGAAACCAAGTCAGTTCTGACCTGAAACAACAAGATATGTTGTAAAATTGCATTTGTAAGCAGTTGTAATGTAGTTAAGCACATCAAACCTTACAGAATGAAGATATTGCAAAACCAACCAAATCAAGCTTCTCTCAGCCTCATTTGTTCCTACACTATACTTAAGGACATTATCTCTAATAGGTGAAGAGTTTACATGTGTATTAGCAAGAAAAAAATACAATTCTTAAAATTCTTGAAACCAAGTCAGTTCTGACCTGAAACAACAAGATATGTTGTAAAATTGCATTTGTAAGCATATGTAATGTAGTTAAGCACATCTCACCTTACAGAATGAAGATATTGCAAAACCATCCAAATCAAGCTTCTCTCAGCCTCATTTGTTCCTACACGATACTTAAGGGCATTATCTCTAATAGGTGAAGAGTTTACATGTGTATTAGCAAGATAAGATTACAATTCTTCAACTTCTTGAAACCAAGTCAGTTCTGACCTGAAACAACTAGATATGTGGTAAAATTGCATTTGTAAGCATATGTAATGTAGTTAAGCACATCTAACCTTACAGAATGAAGTTACTGCTAAACCATCCAAATCAAGCTTATCTCAGCCTGAAATACTCCCACACTATAGTAAAGGACATTATCTCTAATAGGTGAAGAGTTTACGTGTATTAGCAAGAAAACATAACAATTCTTCAACTTCTTGAAACCAAGTCAGTTCTGACCTAAAACAACAAGATATGTTGTAAAATTGCATGTGTAAGTATATGTAATGTAGTTAAGCCATCTAACCTTACAGAATGAAGATATTGCAAAACCATCCAAATCACGCTTATGTCATTCTGAATAACTCCCACACTATAGTAAAGGACATTATCTCTAATAGGTGAAGAGTTTACATGTGTATTATCAAGATAAGATTACAATTCATCAACTTCTTGAAACCAAGTCAGTTCTGACCTGAAACAACTAGATATGTGGTATAATAGCATTTGTAAGCATATGTAATGTAGTTAAGCACATCTAACCTTACAGAATGAAGATATTGTAAAACCATCCAAATCAAGCTTATCTCAGCCTGAAATACTCCCACACTATAGTAAAGAGCATTATCTCTAATAGGTGAAGAGTTTACATGTGTATTAGCAAGAAAACATTACAATTCATCAACTTCTTGAAACCAAGTCAGTTCTGACCTGAAACAACAAGATATGTTGTAAAATTGCATTTGTAAGCATATGTAATGTAGTTAAGCACATCTAACCTTACAGAATGAAGTTACTGCTAAACCATCCAAATCAAGCTTATCTCAGCCTGAAATACTCCCACACTATAGTAAAGGACATTATCTCTAATAGGTGAAGAGTTTACGTGTATTAGCAAGAAAACATAACAATTCTTCAACTTCTTGAAACCAAGTCAGTTCTGACCTAAAACAACAAGATATGTTGTAAAATTGCATGTGTAAGTATATGTAATGTAGTTAAGCCATCTAACCTTACAGAATGAAGATATTGCAAAACCATCCAAATCACGCTTATGTCATTCTGAATAACTCCCACACTATAGTAAAGGACATTATCTCTAATAGGTGAAGAGTTTACATGTGTATTAGCAAGAAAAAAATACAATTCTTCAACTTCTTGAAACCAAGTCAGTTCTGACCTGAAACAACTAGATATGTGGTAAAATTGCATTTGTAAGCATATGTAATGTAGTTAAGCACATCTAACCTTACAGAATGAAGTTACTGCTAAACCATCCAAATCAAGCTTATCTCAGCCTGAAATACTCCCACACTATAGTAAAGGACATTATCTCTAATAGGTGAAGAGTTTACGTGTATTAGCAAGAAAACATAACAATTCTTCAACTTCTTGAAACCAAGTCAGTTCTGACCTAAAACAACAAGATATGTTGTAAAATTGCATGTGTAAGTATATGTAATGTAGTTAAGCCATCTAACCTTACAGAATGAAGATATTGCAAAACCATCCAAATCACGCTTATGTCATTCTGAATAACTCCCACACTATAGTAAAGGACATTATCTCTAATAGGTGAAGAGTTTACATGTGTATTATCAAGATAAGATTACAATTCATCAACTTCTTGAAACCAAGTCAGTTCTGACCTGAAACAACTAGATATGTGGTATAATAGCATTTGTAAGCATATGTAATGTAGTTAAGCACATCTAACCTTACAGAATGAAGATATTGTAAAACCATCCAAATCAAGCTTATCTCAGCCTGAAATACTCCCACACTATAGTAAAGAGCATTATCTCTAATAGGTGAAGAGTTTACATGTGTATTAGCAAGAAAACATTACAATTCATCAACTTCTTGAAACCAAGTCAGTTCTGACCTGAAACAACAAGATATGTTGTAAAATTGCATTTGTAAGCAGTTGTAATGTAGTTAAGCACATCAAACCTTACAGAATGAAGATATTGCAAAACCATCCAAATCAACCTTCTCTCAGCCTCATTTGTTCCTACACTATACTTAAGGACATTAGCTCTAATAGGTGAAGAGTTTACATGTGTATTAGCAAGAAAAAAATACAATTCTTAAAATTCTTGAAACCAAGTCAGTTCTGGCCTGAAACAACAAGATATGTTGTAAAATTGCATTTGTAAGCATATGTAATGTAGTTAAGCACATCTCACCTTACAGAATGAAGATATTGCAAATCCATCCAAATCAAGCTTCTCTCAGCCTCATTTGTTCCTACACGATACTTAAGGGCATTATCTCTAATAGGTGAAGCGTTTACATGTGTATTAGCAAGATAAGATTACAATTCATCAACTTCTTGAAACCAAGTCAGTTCTGACCTGAAACAACTAGATATGTGGTAAAATTGCATTTGTAAGCATATGTAATGTAGTTAAGCACATCTAACCTTACAGAATGAAGATATTGTAAAACCATCCAAATCAAGCTTATCTCAGCCTGAAATACTCCTACACTATAGTAAAGAGCATTATCTCTAATAGGTGAAGAGTTTACATGTGTATTAGCAAGAAATCATTACAATTCATCAACTTCTTGAAACCAAGTCAGTTCTGACCTGAAACAACAAGATATGTTGTAAAATTGCATTTGTAAGCAGTTGTAATGTAGTTAAGCACATCAAACCTTACAGAATGAAGATATTGCAAAACCATCCAAATCAACCTTCTCTCAGCCTCATTTGTTCCTACACTATACTTAAGGACATTATCTCTAATAGGTGAAGAGTTTACATGTGTATTAGCAAGAAAAAAATACAATTCTTAAAATTCTTGAAACCAAGTCAGTTCTGACCTGAAACAACTAGATATGTGGTAAAATTGCATTTGTAAGCATATGTAATGTAGTTAAGCACATCTCACCTTACAGAATGAAGATATTGCAAATCCATCCAAATCAAGCTTATCTCAGCCTGAAATACTCCCACACTTTAGTAAAGGACATTATCTCTAATAGGTGAAGAGTTTACGTGTATTAGCAAGAAAACATAACAATTCTTCAACTTCTTGAAACTAAGTCAGTTCTGACCTAAACAACAAGATAGTTTGTAAAATTGCATTTGTAAGCATATGTAATGGAGTTAAGCACATCTCACCTTACAGAATGAACATATTGCAAAACCAACCAAATCAAGCTTCTCTCAGCCTCATTTGTTCCTACACTATACTTAAGGACATTATCTCTAATAGGTGAAGAGTTTACATGTGTATTAGCAAGATAAGATTACAATTCATCAACTTCTTGAAACCAAGTCAGTTCTGACCTGAAACAACTAGATATGTGGTAAAATTGCATTTGTAAGCATATGTAATGTAGTTAAGCACATCTAACCTTACAGAATGAAGATATTGCTAAACCATCCAAATCAAGCTCCTCTCAGCCTCATTTGTTCCTACACTATTCTTAAGGGCATTATCTCTAATAGGTGAAGAGTTTACATGTTTATTAGCAAGAAAACAATACAATTCTTAAAATTCTTGAAACCAAGTCAGCTCTGACCTGAAACAACAAGATATGTTGTAAAATTGCATTTGTAAGCATATGTAATGTAGTTAAGCCATCTAACCTTACACAATGAAGATATTGCAAAACCATCCAAATCACGCTTATGTCATTCTGAATAACTCCCACACTATAGTATAGAGCATTATGTCTAATAGGTGAAGAGTTTACATGTGTATTAGCATGAAAAAAATACAATTCTTAAAATTCTTGAAACCAAGTCAGTTCTGACCTGAAACAACAAGATATGACGTAAAATAGCATTTGTAAGCATATGTAATGTAGTTAAGCACATCTCACCTTACAGAATGAAGATATTGCAAAACCATCCAAATCAAGCTTATCTAAGCCTGAAATACTCCCAAACTATAGTAAAGGGCATTATCTCTAATAGGTGAAGAGTTTACATGTGTATTAGCAAGAAAACAATACATTTCCTAAATTCTTGAAACCAAGTCAGTTCTGACCTGAAACAACATGATATGTTGTAAAATTGCATTTGTAAGCAGTTGTAATGTAGTTAAGCACATCAAACCTTACAGAATGAAGATATTGCAAAACCAACCAAATCAAGCTTCTCTCAGCCTCATTTGTTCCTACACTATACTTAAGGACATTATCTCTAATAGGTGAAGAGTTTACATGTGTATTAGCAAGAAAAAAATACAATTCTTAAAATTCTTGAAACCCAGTCAGTTCTGACCTGAAACAACAAGATATGTTGTAAAATTGCATTTGTAAGCATATGTAATGTAGTTAAGCACATCTCACCTTACAGAATGAAGATATTGCAATACCATCCAAATCAAGCTTCTCTCAGCCTCATTTGTTCCTACACGATACTTAAGGGCATTATCTCTAATAGGTGAAGAGTTTACATGTGTATTAGCAAGATAAGATTACAATTCTTCAACTTCTTGAAACCAAGTCAGTTCTGACCTGAAACAACTAGATATGTTGTAAAATTGCATTTGTAAGTATATGTAATGTAGTTAAGCCATCTAACCTTACAGAATGAAGATATTGCAAAACCATCCAAATCACGCTTATGTCATTCTGAATAACTCCCACACTATAGTAAAGGACATTATCTCTAATAGGTGAAGAGTTTACATGTGTATTATCAAGATAAGATTACAATTCATCAACTTCTTGAAACCAAGTCAGTTCTGACCTGAAACAACTAGATATGTGGTATAATAGCATTTGTAAGCATATGTAATGTAGTTAAGCACATCTAACCTTACAGAATGAAGATATTGTAAAACCATCCAAATCAAGCTTATCTCAGCCTGAAATACTCCCACACTATAGTAAAGAGCATTATCTCTAATAGGTGAAGAGTTTACATGTGTATTAGCAAGAAAACATTACAATTCATCAACTTCTTGAAACCAAGTCAGTTCTGACCTGAAACAACAAGATATGTTGTAAAATTGCATTTGTAAGCAGTTGTAATGTAGTTAAGCACATCAAACCTTACAGAATGAAGATATTGCAAAACCATCCAAATCAACCTTCTCTCAGCCTCATTTGTTCCTACACTATACTTAAGGACATTAGCTCTAATAGGTGAAGAGTTTACATGTGTATTAGCAAGAAAAAAATACAATTCTTAAAATTCTTGAAACCAAGTCAGTTCTGGCCTGAAACAACAAGATATGTTGTAAAATTGCATTTGTAAGCATATGTAATGTAGTTAAGCACATCTCACCTTACAGAATGAAGATATTGCAAATCCATCCAAATCAAGCTTATCTCAGCCTGAAATACTCCCACACTATAGTAAAGGACATTATCTCTAATAGGTGAAGAGTTTACGTGTATTAGCAAGAAAACATAACAATTCTTCAACTTCTTGAAACCAAGTCAGTTCTGACCTAAAACAACAAGATATTTTGTAAAATTGCATTTGTAAGCATATGTAATGGAGTTAAGCACATCAAACCTTACAGAATGAAGATATTGCAAAACCATCCAAATCACGCTTATGTCATTCTGAATAACTCCCACACTATAGTAAAGAGCATTATCTCTAATAGGTGAAGAGTTTACATGTGTATTAGCAAGAAAAAAATACAATTCTTAAAATTCTTGAAACCAAGTCAGTTCTGACCTGAAACAACAAGATATGACGTAAAATTGCATTTGTAAGCATATGTAATGTAGTTAAGCACATCTCACCTTACAGAATGAACATATTGCAAAACCATCCAAATCAAGCTTATCTCAGCCTGAAATACTCCCAAACTATAGTAAAGGGCATTATCTCTAATAGGTGAAGAGTTTACATGTGTATTAGCAAGAAAACAATACATTTCCTAAATTCTTGAAACCAAGTCAGTTCTGACCTGAAACAACAAGATATGTTGTAAAATTGCATTTGTAAGCAGTTGTAATGTAGTTAAGCACATCAAACCTTACAGAATGAAGATATTGCAAAACCAACCAAATCAAGCTTCTCTCAGCCTCATTTGTTCCTACACTATACTTAAGGACATTATCTCTAATAGGTGAAGAGTTTACATGTGTATTAGCAAGAAAAAAATACAATTCTTAAAATTCTTGAAACCAAGTCAGTTCTGACCTGAAACAACAAGATATGTTGTAAAATTGCATTTGTAAGCATATGTAATGTAGTTAAGCACATCTCACCTTACAGAATGAAGATATTGCAAAACCATCCAAATCAAGCTTCTCTCAGCCTCATTTGTTCCTACACTATACTTAAGGGCATTATCTCTAATAGGTGAAGAGTTTACATGTGTATTAGCAAGATAAGATTACAATTCATCAACTTCTTGAAACCAAGTCAGTTCTGACCTGAAACAACTAGATATGTGGTAAAATTGCATTTGTAAGCATATGTAATGTAGTTAAGCACATCTAACCTTACAGAATGAAGATATTGCTAAACCATCCAAATCAAGCTCCTCTCAGCCTCATTTGTTCCTACAGTATTCTTAAGGGCATTATCTCTAATAGGTGAAGAGTTTACATGTTTATTAGCAAGAAAACAATACAATTCTTAAAATTCTTGAAACCTAGTCAGCTCTGACCTGAAACAACAAGATATGTTGTAAAATTGCATTTGTAAGCATATGTAATGTAGTTAAGCCATCTAACCTTACAGAATGAAGATATTGCAAAACCATCCAAATCAAGCTTATCTAAGCCTGAAATACTCCCAAACTATAGTAAAGGGCATTATCTCTAATAGGTGAAGAGTTTACATGTGTATTAGCAAGAAAACAATACATTTCCTAAATTCTTGAAACCAAGTCAGTTCTGACCTGAAACAACATGATATGTTGTAAAATTGCATTTGTAAGCAGTTGTAATGTAGTTAAGCATTTCAAACCTTACAGAATGAAGATATTGCAAAACCAACCAAATCAAGCTTCTCTCAGCCTCATTTGTTCCTACACTATACTTAAGGACATTATCTCTAATAGGTGAAGAGTTTACAAGTGTATTAGCAAGAAAAAAATACAATTCTTAAAATTCTTGAAACCAAGTCAGTTCTGACCTGAAACAACAAGATATGTTGTAAAATTGCATTTGTAAGCATATGTAATGTAGTTAAGCACATCTCACCTTACAGAATGAAGATATTGCAAAACCATCCAAATCAAGCTTCTCTCAGCCTCATTTGTTCCTACACTATACTTAAGGGCATTATCTCTAATAGGTGAAGAGTTTACATGTGTATTAGCAAGATAAGATTACAATTCATCAACTTCTTGAAACCAAGTCAGTTCTGACCTGAAACAACTAGATATGTGGTAAAATTGCATTTGTAAGCATATGTAATGTAGTTAAGCACATCTAACCTTACAGAATGAAGATATTGCAAAACCATCCAAATCAAGCTTATCTCAGCCTGAAATACTCCCACACTATAGTAAAGGACATTATCTCTAATAGGTGAAGAGTTTACGTGTATTAGCAAGAAAACATAACAATTCTTCAACTTCTTGAAACCAAGTCAGTTCTGACCTAAAACAACAAGATATTTTGTAAAATTGCATTTGTAAGCATATGTAATGGAGTTAAGCACATCAAACCTTACAGAATGAAGATATTGCAAAACCATCCAAATCACGCTTATGTCATTCTGAATAACTCCCACACTATAGTAAAGAGCATTATCTCTAAAAGGTGAAGAGTTTACATGTGTATTAGCAAGAAAAAAATACAATTCTTAAAATTCTTGAAACCAAGTCAGTTCTGACCTGAAACAACAAGATATGACGTAAAATTGCATTTGTAAGCATATGTAATGTAGTTAAGCACATCTCACCTTACAGAATGAAGATATTGCAAAACCATCCAAATCAAGCTTATCTAAGCCTGAAATACTCCCAAACTATAGTAAAGGGCATTATCTCTAATAGGTGAAGAGTTTACATGTGTATTAGCAAGAAAACAATACATTTCCTAAATTCTTGAAACCAAGTCAGTTCTGACCTGAAACAACAAGATATGTTGTAAAATTGCATTTGTAAGCAGTTGTAATGTAGTTAAGCACATCAAACCTTACAGAATGAAGATATTGCAAAACCAACCAAATCAAGCTTCTCTCAGCCTCATTTGTTCCTACACTATACTTAAGGACATTATCTCTAATAGGTGAAGAGTTTACATGTGTATTAGCAAGATAAGATTACAATTCATCAACTTCTTGAAACCAAGTCAGTTCTGACCTGAAACAACTAGATATTGGGTAAAATTGCATTTGTAAGCACATGTAATGTAGTTAAGCACATCTAACCTTACAGAATGAAGATATTGCTAAACCATCCAAATCAAGCTCCTCTCAGCCTCATTTGTTCCTACAGTATTCTTAAGGGCATTATCTCTAATAGATTAAGAGTTTACATGTGTATTAGCAAGAAAACAATACAATTCTTAAAATTCTTGAAACCAAGTCAGCTCTGACCTGAAACAACAAGATATTTTGTAAAATTGCATTTGTAAGCATATGTAATGTAGTTAAGCCATCAAACCTTACAGAATGAAGATATTGCAAAACCATCCAAATCAAGCTTATCTCAGCCTGAAATACTCCCACACTATAGTAAAGGACATTATCTCTAATAGGTGAAGAGTTTACGTGTATTAGCAAGAAAACATAACAATTCTTCAACTTCTTAAAACCAAGTCAGTTCTGATCTAAAACAACAAGATATTTTGTAAAATTGCATTTGTAAGCATATGTAATGGAGTTAAGCACATCAAACCTTACAGAATGAAGATATTGCAAAACCATCCAAATCACGCTTATGTCATTCTTAATAACTCCCACACTATAGTAAAGAGCATTATCTCTAATAGGTGAAGAGTTTACATGTGTATTAGCAAGAAAAAAATACAATTCTTAAAATTCTTGAAACCAAGTCAGTTCTGACCTGAAACAACAAGATATGACGTAAAATTGCATTTGTAAGCATATGTAATGTAGTTAAGCACATCTCACCTTACAGAATGAAGATATTGCAAAACCATCCAAATCAAGCTTATCTAAGCCTGAAATACTCCCAAACTACAGTAAAGGGCATTATCTCTAATAGGTGAAGAGTTTACATGTGTATTAGCAAGAAAACAATACATATCCTAAATTCTTGAAACCAAGTCAGTTCTGACCTGATACAACAAGATATGTTGTAAAATTGCATTTGTAAGCATATGTAATGTAGTTAAGCACATCTAACCTTACAGAATGAAGATATTGTAAAACCATCCAAATCAAGCTTATCTCAGCCTGAAATACTCCCACACTATAGTAAAGAGAATTATCTCTAATAGGTGAACAGTTTACATGTGTATTAGCAAGAAAACATTACAATTCATCAACTTCTTGAAACCAAGTCAGTTCTGACCTGAAACAAAAAGATATGTTGTAAAATTGCATTTGTAAGCAGTTGTAATGTAGTTAAGCACATCTAACCTTACAGAATGAAGATATTGCAAAACCATCCAAATCAAGCTTCTCTCAGCCTCATTTGTTCCTACACTATACTTAAGGGCATTATCTCTAATAGGTGAAGAGTTTACATGTGTATTAGCAAGAAAAAAATACAATTCTTAAAATTCTTGAAACCAAGTCAGTTCTGACCTGAAACAACAAGATATGTTGTAAAATTGCATTTGTAAGCATATGAAATGTAGTTAAGCACATCTCACCTTACAGAATGAAGATATTGCAAAACCATCCAAATCAAGCTTATCTAAGCCTGAAATACTCCCAAACTACAGTAAAGGGCATTATCTCTAATAGGTGAAGAGTTAACATGTGTATTAGCAAGAAAACAATACATATCCTAAATTCTTGAAACCAAGTCAGTTCTGACCTGAAACAACAAGATATGTTGTAAAATTGCATTTGTAAGCATATGTAATGTAGTTAAGCACATCTAACCTTACAGAATGAAGATATTGTAAAACCATCCAAATCAAGCTTATCTCAGCCTGAAATACTCCCACACTATAGTAAAGAGAATTATCTCTAATAGGTGAACAGTTTACATGTGTATTAGCAAGAAAACATTACAATTCATCAACTTCTTGAAACCAAGTCAGTTCTGACCTGAAACAACAAGATATGTTGTAAAATTGCATTTGTAAGCAGTTGTAATGTAGTTAAGCACATCTAACCTTACAGAATGAAGATATTGCAAAACCATCCAAATCAAGCTTCTCTCAGCCTCATTTGTTCCTACACTATACTTAAGGGCATTATATCTAATAGGTGAAGAGTTTACATGTGTATTAGCAAGATAAGATTACAATTCATCAAATTCTTGAAACCAAGTCAGTTCTGACCTGAAACAACTAGATATGTGGTAAAATTGCATTTGTATGCATATGTAATGTAGTTAAGCACATCTAACCTTACAGAATGAAGATATTGCTAAACCATCCAAATCAAGCTCCTCTCAGCCTCATTTGTTCCTACACTATTCTTAAGGGCATTATCTCTAATAGGTAAAGAGTTTACATGTGTATTAGCAAGAAAACAATACAATTCTTAAAATTCTTGAAACCAAGTCAGTTCTGACCTGAAACAACAAGATATGTTGTAAAATTGCATTTGTAAGCATATGTAATGTAGTTAAGCCATCTAACCTTACAGAATGAAGATATTGCAAAACCATCCAAATCAAGCTTATCTCAGCCTGAAATACTCCCACACTATAGTAAAGGACATTATCTCTAATAGGTGAAGAGTTTACGTGTATTAGCAAGAAAACATAACAATTCTTCAACTTCTTGAAACCAAGTCAGTTCTGACCTAAAACAACAAGATATTTTGTAAAATTGCATTTGTAAGCATATGTAATGTAGTTAAGCACATGTAACCTTACAGAATGAAGATATTGTAAAACCATCCAAATCAAGCTTATCTCAGCCTGAAATACTCCCACACTATAGGAAAGAGCATTATCTCTAATAGGTGAAGAGTTTACATGTGTATTAGCAAGAAAAAAATACAATTCTTAAAATTCTTGAAACCAAGTCAGTTCTGACATGAAACAACAAGATATGATGTAAAATTGCATTTGTAAGCATATGTAATGTAGTTAAGCACATCTCACCTTACAGAATGAAGATATTGCAAAACCATCCAAATCAAGCTTCTCTCAGCCTCATTTGTTCCTACACTATACTTAAGGGCATTATCTCTTATTGGTGAACAGTTTACATGTGTATTAGCAAGAAAACATTACAATTCATCAACTTCTTGAAACCAAGTCAGTTCTGACCTGAAACAACAAGGTATGAGGTAAAATTGCATTTGTAAGCATATGTAATGTAGTTAAGCACATCTAACCTTACAGAATGAAGATATTGCTAAACCATCCAAATCAAGCTCCTCTCAGCCTCATTTGTTCCTACACTATTCTTAAGGGCATTATCTCTAACAGGTAAAGAGTTTACATGTGTATTAGCAAGAAAACAATACAATTCTTAAAATTCTTGAAAAGAAGTCAGTTCTGACCTGAAACAACAAGATATGTTGTAAAATTGCATTTGTAAGCATATGTAATGTAGTTAAGCCATCTAACCTTACAGAATGAAGATATTGCAAAACCATCCAAATCAAGCTTATCTCAGCCTGAAATACTCCCACACTATAGTAAAGGACATTATCTCTAATAGGTGAAGAGTTTACGTGTATTAGCAAGAAAACATAACAATTCTTCAACTTCTTGAAACCAAGTCAGTTCTGACCTAAAACAACAAGATATTTTGTAAAATTGCATTTGTAAGCATATGTAATGTAGTTAAGCACATGTAACCTTACAGAATGAAGATATTGTAAAACCATCCAAATCAAGCTTATCTCAGCCTGAAATACTCCCACACTATAGTAAAGAGCATTATCTCTAATAGGTGAAGAGTTTACATGTGTATTAGCAAGAAAAAAATACAATTCTTAAAATTCTTGAAACCAAGTCAGTTCTGACCTGAAACAACAAGATATGATGTAAAATTGCATTTGTAAGCATATGTAATGTAGTTAAGCACATCTCACCTTACAGAATGAAGATATTGCAAAACCATCCAAATCAAGCTTCTCTCAGCCTCATTTGTTCCTACACTATACTTAAGGGCATTATCTCTAATAGGTGAAGAGTTTACATGTGTATTAGCAAGAAAAAAATACAATTCTTAAAATTCTTGAAACCAAGTCAGTTCTGACCTGAAACAACAAGATATGATGTAAAATTGCATTTGTAAGCATATGTAATGTAGTTAAGCACATGTAACCTTTCAGAATGAAGATATTGTAAAACCATCCAAATCAAGCTTATCTCAGCCTGAAATACTCCCACACTATAGTAAAGAGCATTATCTCTAATAGGTGAAGAGTTTACATGTGCATTAGCAAGAAAAAAATACAATTCTTAAAATTCTTGAAACCAAGTCAGTTCTGACCTGAAACAACAAGATATGATGTAAAATTGCATTTGTAAGCATATGTAATGTAGTTAAGCACATCTCACCTTACAGAATGAAGATATTGCAAAACCATCCAAATCAAGCTTCTCTCAGCCTGAAATACTCCCACACTATAGTAAAGGACATTATCTCTAATAGGTGAAGAGTTTACGTGTATTAGCAAGAAAACATAACAATTCATCAACTTCTTGAAACCAAGTCAGTTCTGACCTGAAACAACAAGATATGTGGTAAAATTGCATTTGTAAGCATATGTAATGTAGTTAAGCACATCTAACCTTACAGAATGAAGATATTGTAAAACCATCCAAATCAAGCTTATCTCAGCCTGAAATACTCCCACACTATAGTAAAGAGCATTATCTCTAATAGGTGAAGAGTTTACATGTGTATTAGCAAGAAAAAAATACAATTCTTAAAATTCTTGAAACCAAGTCAGTTCTGACCTGAAACAACAAGAAATGATGTAAAATTGAATTTATAAGCATATGTAATGTAGTTAAGCACATCTCACCTTACAGAATGAAGATATTGCAAAACCATCCAAATCAAGCTTATCTCAGCCTGAAATACTCCCACACTATAGTAAAGGGCATTATCTCTAATAGGTGAAGAGTTTACATGTGTATTAGCAAGAAAACAATACAATTCTTAAAATTCTTGAAACCAAGTCAGTTCTGACCTGAAACAACAAGATATGATGTAAAATTGCATTTGTAAGCATATGTAATGTAGTTAAGCACATCTCACCTTACAGAATGAAGATATTGCAAAACCATCCAAATCAAGCTTCTCTCAGCCTCATTTGTTCCTACACTATACTTAAGGGAATTATCTCTTATTGGTGAACAGTTTACATGTGTATTAGCAAGAAAACATTACAATTCATCAACTTCTTGAAACCAAGTCAGTTCTAACCAGAAACAACAAGATATGTTGTAAAATTGCATTTGTAACCATATGTAATGAAGTTAAGCCATCTAACCTTACAGAATGAAGATATTGCAAAACCATCCAAATCAAGCTTATCTCAGCCTGAAATACTCCCACACTATAGTAAAGGACATTATCTCTAATAGGTGAAGAGTTTACATGTGTATTAGCAAGAAAACATAACAATTCTTCAACTTCTTGAAACCAAGTCAGTTCTGACCTAAAACAACAGGATATTTTGTAAAATTGCATTTGTAAGCATATGTAATGTAGTTAAGCACATGTAACCTTACAGAATGAAGATATTGTAAAACCATCCAAATCAAGCTTATCTCAGCCTGAAATACTCCCACACTATAGTAAAGAGCATTATCTCTAATAGGTGAAGAGTTTACATGTGTATTAGCAAGAAAAAAATACAATTCTTAAAATTCTTCAAACCAAGTCAGTTCTGACCTGAAACAACAAGATATGATGAAAAATTGCATTTGTAAGCATATGTAATGTAGTTAAGCACATCTCACCTTACAGAATGAAGATATTGCAAAACCATCCAAATCAAGCTTTTCTCAGCCTGAAATACTCCCACACTATAGTAAAGGACATTATCTCTAATAGGTGAAGAGTTTACATGTATTAGCAAGAAAACATAACAATTCATCAACTTCTTGAAACCAAGTCAGTTCTGACCTGAAACAACAAGATATGTGGTAAAATTGCATTTGTAAGCATATGTAATGTAGTTAAGCACATCTAACCTTACAGAATGAAGATATTGTAAAACCATCCAAATCAAGCTTATCTAAGCCTGAAATACTCCCACACTATAGTAAAGAGCATTATCTCTAATAGGTGAAGAGTTTACATGTGTATTAGCAAGAAAACATTACAATTCATCAACTTCTTGAAACCAAGTCAGTTCTAACCAGAAACAACAAGATATGTTGTAAAATTGCATTTGTAAGCAAATGTAATGTAGTTAAGCACATCTCACCTTACAGAATTAAGATATTGCTAAACCATCCAAATCAAGCTCCTCTCAGCCTCATTTGTTCCTACACTATTCTTAAGGGCATTATCTCTAACAGGTGAAGAGTTTACATGTGTATTTGCAAGAAGACATAACAATTCATCAACTTCTTGAAACCAAGTCAGTTCTGACCTAAAACAACAAGATATGTTGTAAAATTGCATTTGTAAGCATATGTAATGGAGTTAAGCACATCAAGCCTTACAGAATGAAGATATTGCAAAACCATCCAAATCAAGCTTATGTCAGCCTGAATAATGCCCACACTATAGTAAAGAGCATTATCTCTAATAGGTGAAGAGTTTACATGTGTATTAGCAAGAAAAAAATACAATTCTTAAAATTCTTGAAACCAAGTCAGTTCTGACCTGAAACAACAAGATATGATGTAAAATTGCATTTGTAAGCATATGTAATGTAGTTAAGCACATCTCACCTTACAGAATGAAGATATTGCAAAACCATCCTAATCAAGCTTCTCTCAGCCTCATTTGTTCCAACGATATACTTAAGGGCATTATCTCTAATAGGTGAAGAGTTTACATGTGTATTAGCAAGATAAGATTACAATTCATCAACTTCTTGAAACCAAGTCAGTTCTGACCTGAAACAACTAGATATGTGGTAAAATTGCATTTGTAAGCATATGTAATGTAGTTAAGCACATCTAACCTTACAGAATGAAGATATTGCAAAACCATTCAAATCAAGCATCTCTCAGCCTCATTTGTTCCTACACTATACTTAAGGGCATTATCTCTAATAGGTGAAGAGTATACATGTGTATTTGCAAGAAAACATTACAATTCTTCACTTCTTGAAACCAAGTCAGTTCTGACCTGAAACAACAAGATATGTGGTAAAATTGCATTTGTAAGCATATGTAATGTAGTTAAGCACATCTAACCTTACAGAATGAAGATATTGTAAAACCATCCAAATCAAGCTTATCTCAGCCTGAAATACTCCCACACTATAGTAAAGAGCATTATCTCTAATAGGTGAAGAGTTTACATGTGTATTAGCAAGAAAAAAATACAATTCTTAAAATTCTTGAAACCAAGTCAGTTCTGACTTGAAACAACAAGATATGAAGTAAAATTGCATTTGTAAGCATATGTAATGTAGTTAAGCACATCTCACCTTACAGAATGAAGATATTGCAAAACCATCCAAATCAAGCTTCTCTCAGCCTCATTTGTTCCTACACTATACTTAAGGGCATTATCTCTAATTGGTGAACAGTTTACATGTGTATTAGCAAGAAAACATTACAATTCATCAACTTCTTGAAACCAAGTCAGTTCTAAACAGAAACAACAAGATATGTTGTAAAATTGCATTTGTAAGCAAATGTAATGTAGTTAAGCACATTAAACCTTACAGAATGAAGATATTGCAAAACCATCCAAATCAAGCTTATCTCAGCCTGAAATACTCCCAAACTTTAGTAAAGGGCATTTTCTCTAATAGGTGAAGAGTTTACATGTGTATTAGCAAGAAAACAATACATTTCCTAAATTCTTGAAACCAAGTCAGTTCTGACCTGAAACAACAAGATATGTTGTAAAATTGCATTTGTAAGCATATGTAATGTAGTTAAGCACATATAACTTTACAGAATGAAGATATTGCAAAACCATCCAAATCATGCATCTCTCAGCCTCATTTGTTCCTACACTGTACTTTAGGGCATTATCTCTAATAGGTGAAGAGTTTACATGTGTATTAGCAAGAAAAAAATTCAATTCTTAAAATTCTTGAAACCAAGTCAGTTCTGACCTGAAACAACAAGATATGATGTAAAATTGCATTTATAAGCATATGTAATGTAGTTAAGCACATCTCACCTTACAGAATGAAGATATTGCAAAACCATCCAAATCAAGCATCTCTCAGCCTCATTTGTTCCTACACTGTACTTTAGGGCATTATCTCTAATAGGTGAAGAGTTTACATGTGTATTAGCAAGAAAAAAATACAATTCTTAAAATTCTTGAAACCAAGTCAGTTCTGACCTGAAACAACAAGATATGATGTAAAATTGAATTTATAAGCATATGTAATGTAGTTAAGCACATCTCACCTTACAGAATGAAGATATTGCAAAACCATCCAAATCAAGCTTATCTCAGCCTGAAATACTCCCACACTATAGTAAAGGGCATTATCTCTAATAGGTGAAGAGTTTACATGTGTATTAGCAAGAAAACAATACAATTCTTAAAATTCTTGAAACCAAGTCAGTTCTGACCTGAAACAACAAGATATGATGTAAAATTGCATTTGTAAGCATATGTAATGTAGTTAAGCACATCTCACCTTACAGAATGAAGATATTGCAAAACCATCCAAATCAAGCTTCTCTCAGCCTCATTTGTTCCTACACTATACTTAAGGGAATTATCTCTTATTGGTGAACAGTTTACATGTGTATTAGCAAGAAAACATTACAATTCATCAACTTCTTGAAACCAAGTCAGTTCTAACCAGAAACAACAAGATATGTTGTAAAATTGCATTTGTAACCATATGTAATGAAGTTAAGCCATCTAACCTTACAGAATGAAGATATTGCAAAACCATCCAAATCAAGCTTATCTCAGCCTGAAATACTCCCACACTATAGTAAAGGACATTATCTCTAATAGGTGAAGAGTTTACATGTGTATTAGCAAGAAAACATAACAATTCTTCAACTTCTTGAAACCAAGTCAGTTCTGACCTAAAACAACAGGATATTTTGTAAAATTGCATTTGTAAGCATATGTAATGTAGTTAAGCACATGTAACCTTACAGAATGAAGATATTGTAAAACCATCCAAATCAAGCTTATCTCAGCCTGAAATACTCCCACACTATAGTAAAGAGCATTATCTCTAATAGGTGAAGAGTTTACATGTGTATTAGCAAGAAAAAAATACAATTCTTAAAATTCTTGAAACCAAGTCAGTTCTGACCTGAAACAACAAGATATGATGAAAAATTGCATTTGTAAGCAATGTAATGTAGTTAAGCACATCTCACCTTACAGAATGAAGATATTGCAAAACCATCCAAATCAAGCTTTTCTCAGCCTGAAATACTCCCACACTATAGTAAAGGACATTATCTCTAATAGGTGAAGAGTTTACATGTATTAGCAAGAAAACATAACAATTCATCAACTTCTTGAAACCAAGTCAGTTCTGACCTGAAACAACAAGATATGTGGTAAAATTGCATTTGTAAGCATATGTAATGTAGTTAAGCACATCTAACCTTACAGAATGAAGATATTGTAAAACCATCCAAATCAAGCTTATCTAAGCCTGAAATACTCCCACACTATAGTAAAGAGCATTATCTCTAATAGGTGAAGAGTTTACATGTGTATTAGCAAGAAAAAAATACAATTCTTAAAATTCTTGAAACCAAGTCAGTTCTGACCTGAAACAACAATATATGATGTAAAATTGCATTTATAAGCATATGTAATGTAGTTAAGCACATCTCACCTTACAGAATGAAGATATTGCAAAACCATCGAAATCAAGCTTATCTCAGCCTGAAATACTCCCACACTATAGTAAAGGGCATTATCTCTTATTGGTGAACAGTTTACATGTGTATTAGCAAGAAAACATTACAATTCATCAACTTCTTGAAACCAAGTCAGTTCTAACCAGAAACAACAAGATATGTTGTAAAATTGCATTTGTAAGCAAATGTAATGTAGTTAAGCACATCTCACCTTACAGAATTAAGATATTGCTAAACCATCCAAATCAAGCTCCTCTCAGCCTCATTTGTTCCTACACTATTCTTAAGGGCATTATCTCTAACAGGTGAAGAGTTTACATGTGTATTTGCAAGAAGACATAACAATTCATCAACTTCTTGAAACCAAGTCAGTTCTGACCTAAAACAACAAGATATGTTGTAAAATTGCATTTGTAAGCATATGTAATGGAGTTAAGCACATCAAGCCTTACAGAATGAAGATATTGCAAAACCATCCAAATCAAGCTTATGTCAGCCTGAATAATGCCCACACTATAGTAAAGAGCATTATCTCTAATAGGTGAAGAGTTTACATGTGTATTAGCAAGAAAAAAATACAATTCTTAAAATTCTTGAAACCAAGTCAGTTCTGACCTGAAACAACAAGATATGATGTAAAATTGCATTTGTAAGCATATGTAATGTAGTTAAGCACATCTCACCTTACAGAATGAAGATATTGCAAAACCATCCTAATCAAGCTTCTCTCAGCCTCATTTGTTCCAACGATATACTTAAGGGCATTATCTCTAATAGGTGAAGAGTTTACATGTGTATTAGCAAGATAAGATTACAATTCATCAACTTCTTGAAACCAAGTCAGTTCTGACCTGAAACAACTAGATATGTGGTAAAATTGCATTTGTAAGCATATGTAATGTAGTTAAGCACATCTAACCTTACAGAATGAAGATATTGCAAAACCATTCAAATCAAGCATCTCTCAGCCTCATTTGTTCCTACACTATACTTAAGGGCATTATCTCTAATAGGTGAAGAGTATACATGTGTATTTGCAAGAAAACATTACAATTCTTCACTTCTTGAAACCAAGTCAGTTCTGACCTGAAACAACAAGATATGTGGTAAAATTGCATTTGTAAGCATATGTAATGTAGTTAAGCACATCTAACCTTACAGAATGAAGATATTGTAAAACCATCCAAATCAAGCTTATCTCAGCCTGAAATACTCCCACACTATAGTAAAGAGCATTATCTCTAATAGGTGAAGAGTTTACATGTGTATTAGCAAGAAAAAAATACAATTCTTAAAATTCTTGAAACCAAGTCAGTTCTGACTTGAAACAACAAGATATGAAGTAAAATTGCATTTGTAAGCATATGTAATGTAGTTAAGCACATCTCACCTTACAGAATGAAGATATTGCAAAACCATCCAAATCAAGCTTCTCTCAGCCTCATTTGTTCCTACACTATACTTAAGGGCATTATCTCTAATTGGTGAACAGTTTACATGTGTATTAGCAAGAAAACATTACAATTCATCAACTTCTTGAAACCAAGTCAGTTCTAACCAGAAACAACAAGATATGTTGTGAAATTGCATTTGTAAGCAAATGTAATGTAGTTAAGCACATTAAACCTTACAGAATTAAGATATTGCTAAACCATCCAAATCAAGCTCCTCTCAGCCTCATTTGTTCCTACACAATTCTTAAGGGCATTATCTCTAATACGTGAAGAGTTTACATGTGTATTAGCAAGAAAACAATACAATTCTTAAAATTCTTGAAACCAAGTCAGTTCTGACCTGACACAACAAGATATGTTGTAAAATTGCATTTGTAAGCATATGTAATGTAGTTAATCACATCTAACTTTACAGAATGAAGATATTGCAAAACCATCCAAATCAAGCATCTCTCAGCCTCATTTGTTCCTACACTATACTTAAGGGCATTATCTCTAATAGGTGAAGAGTTTACATGTGTATTTGCAAGAAAACAATACAATTCTTCACCTCTTAAAACCAAGTCAGTTCTGACCTGAAACAACAAGATATGTGGTAAAATTGCATTTGTAAGCATATGTAATGTAGTTAAGCACATCTAACCTTACAGAATGAAGATATTGTAAAACCATCCAAATCAAGCTTATCTCAGCCTGAAATACTCCCACACTATAGTAAAGAGCATTATCTCTAATAGGTGAAGAGTTTACATGTGTATTAGCAAGAAAAAAATACAATTCTTAAAATTCTTGAAACCAAGTCAGTTCTGACCTGAAACAACAAGATATGACGTAAAATTGCATTTGTAAGCATATGTAATGTAGTTAAGCACATCTCACCTTACAGAATGAAGATATTGCAAAACCATCCAAATCAAGCTTCTCTCAGCCTCATTTGTTCCTACACTATACTTAAGGGCATTATCTCTAATTGGTGAACAGTTTACATGTGTATTAGCAAGAAAACATTACAATTCATCAACTTCTTGAAACCAAGTCAGTTCTAAACAGAAACAACAAGATATGTTGTAAAATTGCATTTGTAAGCAAATGTAATGTAGTTAAGCACATTAAACCTTACAGAATGAAGATATTGCAAAACCATCCAAATCAAGCTTATCTCAGCCTGAAATACTCCCAAACTATAGTAAAGGGCATTTTCTCTAATAGGTGAAGAGTTTACATGTGTATTAGCAAGAAAACAATACATTTCCTAAATTCTTGAAACCAAGTCAGTTCTGACCTGAAACAACAAGATATGTTTTAAAATTGCATTTGTAAGCATATGTAATGTAGTTAAGCACATCTAACTTTACAGAATGAAGATATTGCAAAACCATCCAAATCAAGCATCTCTCAGCCTCATTTGTTCCTACACTGTACTTTAGGGCATTATCTCTAATAGGTGAAGAGTTTACATGTGTATTAGCAAGATAAGATTACAATTAATCAACTTCTTGAAACCAAGTCAGTTCTGACCTGAAACAACTAGATATGTGGTAAAATTGCATTTGTAAGCATATGTAATGTAGTTAAGCACATCTAACTTTACAGAATGAAGATATTGCAAAACCATCCAAATCAAGCATCTCTCAGCCTCATTTGTTCCTACACTATACTTAAGGGCATTATCTCTAATAGGTGAAGAGTATACATGTGTATTTGCATGAAAACATTACAATTCTACACTTCTTGAAACCAAGTCAGTTCTGACCTGAAACAACAAGATAGGTGGTAAAATTGCATTTGTAAGCATATGTAATGTAGTTAAGCACATCTAACCTGACAGAATGAAGTTATTGTAAAACCATCCAAATCAAGCTTATCTCAGCCTGAAATACTCCCACACTATAGTAAAGAGCATTATCTCTAATAGGTGAAGAGTTTACATGAGTATTAGCAAGAAAAAAATACAATTCTTAAAATTCTTGAAACCAAGTCAGTTCTGACCTGAAACAACAAGATATGACGTAAAATTGCATTTGTAAGCATATGTAATGTAGTTAAGCACATCTCACCTTACAGAATGAAGATATTGCAAAACCATCCAAATCAAGCTTCTCTCAGCCTCATTTGTTCCTACACTATACTTAAGGGCATCTCTAATTGGTGAACAGTTTACATGTGTATTAGCAAGAAAACATTACAATTCATCAACTTCTTGAAACCAAGTCAGTTCTAAACAGAAACAACAAGATATGTTGTAAAATTGCATTTGTAAGCAAATGTAATGTAGTTAAGCACATTAAACCTTACAGAATGAAGATATTGCAAAACCATCCAAATCAACCTTATCTCAGCCTGAAATACTCCCAAACTATAGTAAAGGGCATTTTCTCTAATAGGTGAAGAGTTTACATGTGTATTAGCAAGAAAACAATACATTTCCTAAATTCTTGAAACCAAGTCAGTTCTGACCTGAAACAACAAGATATGTTGTAAAATTGCATTTGTAAGCATATGTAATGTAGTTAAGCACATCTAACTTTACAGAATGAAGATATTGCAGAACCATCCAAATCAAGCATCTCTCAGCCTCATTTGTTCCTACACTATACTTAAGGGCATTATCTCTAATAGGTGAAGAGTATAAATGTGTATTTGCAAGAAAACATTACAATTCTTCACTTCTTGAAACCAAGTCAGTTCTGACCTGAAACAACAAGATATGTGGTTAAATTGCATTTGTAAGCATATGTAATGTAGTTAAGCACATCTAACCTTACAGAATGAAGATATTGTAAAACCATCCAAATCAAGCTTATCTCAGCCTGAAATACTCCCACACTATAGTAAAGAGCATTATCTCTAATAGGTGAAGAGTTTACATGTGTATTAGCAAGAAAAAAATACAATTCTTAAAATTCTTGAAACCAAGTCAGTTCTGACCTGAAACAACAAGATATGACGTAAAATTGCATTTGTAAGCATATGTAATGTAGTTAAGCACATCTCACCTTAAAGAATGAAGATATTGCAAAACCATCCAAATCAAGCTTCTCTCAGCCTCATTTGTTCCTACACTATACTTAAGGGCATTATCTCTAATTGGTGAACAGTTTACATGTGTATTAGCAAGAAAACATTACAATTCATCAACTTCTTGAAACCAAGTCAGTTCTAAACAGAAACAACAAGATATGTTGTAAAATTGCATTTGTAAGCAAATGTAATGTAGTTAAGCACATTAAACCTTACAGAATGAAGATATTGCAAAACCATCCAAATCAAGCTTATCTCAGCCTGAAATACTCCCAAACTATAGTAAAGGGCATTTTCTCTAATAGGTGAAGAGTTAACATGTGTATTAGCAAGAAAACAATACATTTCCTAAATTCTTGAAACAAAGTCAGTTCTGACCTGAAACAACAAGATATGTTGTAAAATTGCATTTGTAAGCATATGTAATGTAGTTAAGCACATCTAACTTTACAGAATGAAGATATTGCAAAACCATCCAAATCAAGCATCTCTCAGCCTCATTTGTTCCTACACTATACTTAAGGGCATTATCTCTAATTGGTGAACAGTTTACATGTGTATTAGCAAGATAAGATTACAATTCATCAACTTCTTGAAACCAAGTCAGTTCTGACCTGAAACAACTAGATATGTGGTAAAATTGCATTTGTAAGCATATGTAATGTAGTTAAGCACATCTAACCTTACAGAATGAAGATATTGTAAAACCATCCAAATCAAACTTATCTCAGCCTGAAATACTCCCACACTATAGTAAAGAGCATTATCTCTAATAGGTGAAGAGTTTACATGTGTATTAGCAAGAAAGAAATACAATTCTTAAAATTCTTGAAACCAAGTCAGTTCTGACCTGACACAACAAGATATGTTGTAAAATTGCATTTGTAAGCATATGTAATGTAGTTAATCACATCTAACTTTACAGAATGAAGATATTGCAAAACCATCCAAATCAAGCATCTCTCAGCCTCATTTGTTCCTACACTATACTTAAGGGCATTATCTCTAATAGGTGAAGAGTATACATGTGTATTTGCAAGATAACATTACAATTATTCACTTCTTGAAACCAAGTCAGTTCTGACCTGAAACAACAAGATATGATGTAAAATTGCATTTGTAAGCATATGTAATGTAGTTAAGCACATCTAACCTTACAGAATGAAGATATTGTAAAACCATCCAAATCAAGCTTATCTCAGCCTGAAATACTCCCACACTATAGTAAAGAGCATTATCTCTAATAGGTGAAGAGTTTACATGTGTATTAGCAAGAAAAAAATACAATTCTTAAAATTCTTGAAACCAAGTCAGTTCTGACCTGAAACAACAAGATATGACGTAAAATTGCATTTGTAAGCATATGTAATGTAGTTAATCACATCTAACTTTACAGAATGAAGATATTGCAAAACCATCCAAATCAAGCTTCTCTCAGCCTCATTTGTTCCTACACTATACTTAAGGGCATTATCTCTAATTGGTGAACAGTTTACATGTGTATTAGCAAGATAAGATTACAATTCATCAACTTCTTGAAACCAAGTCAGTTCTGACCTGAAACAACTAGATATGTGGTAAAATTGCATTTGTAACCACATGTAATGTAGTTAAGCACATCTAACCTTACAGAATGAAGATATTGTAAAACCATCCAAATCAAGCTTATCTCAGCCTGAAATACTCCCACACTATAGTAAAGAGCATTATCTCTAATAGGTGAAGAGTTTACATGTGTATTAGCAAGAAAGAAATACAATTCTTAAAATTCTTGAAACCAAGTCAGTTCTGACCTGACACAACAAGATATGTTGTAAAATTGCATTTGTAAGCATATGTAATGTAGTTAATCACATCTAACTTTACAGAATGAAGATATTGCAAAACCATCCAAATCAAGCATCTCTCAGCCTCATTTGTTCCTACACTATACTTAAGGGCATTATCTCTAATAGGTGAAGAGTATACATGTGTATTTGCAAGAAAACATTACAATTCTTCACTTCTTGAAACCAAGTCAGTTCTGACCTGAAACAACAAGATATGTGGTAAAATTGCATTTGTAAGCATATGTAATGTAGTTAAGCACATCTAACCTTACAGAATGAAGATATTGTAAAACCATCCAAATCAAGCTTATCTCAGCCTGAAATACTCCCACACTATAGTAAAGAGCATTATCTCTAATAGGTGAAGAGTTTACATGTGTATTAGCAAGAAAAAAATACAATTCTTAAAATTCTTGAAACCAAGTCAATTCTGACCTGAAACAACAAGATATGACGTAAAATTGCATTTGTAAGCATATGTAATGTAGTTAAGCACATCTCACCTTACAGAATGAAGATATTGCAAAACCATCCAAATCAAGCTTCTCTCAGCCTCATTTGTTCCTACACTATACTTAAGGGCATTATCTCTAATTGGTGAACAGTTTACATGTGTATTAGCAAGAAAACATTACAATTCATCAACTTCTTGAAACCAAGTCAGTTCTAAACAGAAACAACAAGATATGTTGTAAAATTGCATTTGTAAGCAAATGTAATGTAGTTAAGCACATTAAACCTTACAGAATGAAGATATTGCAAAACCATCCAAATCAAGCTTATCACAGCCTGAAATACTCCCAAACTATAGTAAAGGGCATTTTCTCTAATAGATGAAGAGTTTACATGTGTATTAGCAAGAAAACAATACATTTCCTAAATTCTTGAAACCAAGTCAGTTCTGACCTGAAACAACAAGATATGTTGTAAAATTGCATTTGTAAGCATATGTAATGTAGTTAAGCACATCTAACTTTACAGAATGAAGATATTGCAAAACCATCCAAATCAAGCATCTCTCAGCCTCATTTGTTCCTACACTGTACTTTAGGGCATTATCTCTAATAGGTGAAGAGTTTACATGTGTATTAGCAAGAAAAAAATACAATTCTTAAAATTCTTGAAACCAAGTCAGTTCTGACCTGAAACAACAAGATATGATGTAAAATTGCATTTGTAAGCATATGTAATGTAGTTAAGCACATCTCACCTTACAGAATGAAGATATTGCAAAACCATCCAAATCAAGCTTCTCTCAGCCTCATTTGTTCCTACACTATACTTAAGGGCATTATCTCTAATAGGTGAATAGTATACATGTGTATTTGCAAGAAAACATTACAATTCTTCACTTCTTGAAACCAAGTCAGTTCTGACCTGAAACAACAAGATATGTGGTAGAATTGCATTTGTAAGCATATGTAATGTAGTTAAGCACATCTAACCTTACAGAATGAAGATATTGTAAAACCATCCAAATCAATCTTATCTCAGCCTGAAATACTCCCACACTATAGTAAAGAGCATTATCTCTAATAGGTGAAGAGTTTACATGTGTATTAGGAAGAAAAAAATACAATTCTTAAAATTCTTGAAACCAAGTCAGTTCTGACCTGAAACAACAAGATATGACGTAAAATTGCATTTGTAAGCATATGTAATGTAGTTAAGCACATCTCACCTTACAGAATGAAGATATTGCAAAACCATCCAAATCAAGCTTCTCTCAGCCTCATTTGTTCCTACACTATACTTAAGGGCATTATCTCTAATTGGTGAACAGTTTACATGTGTATTAGCAAGAAAACATTACAATTCATCAACTTCTTGAAACCAAGTCAGTTCTAAACAGAAACAACAAGATATGTTGTAAAATTGCATTTGTAAGCAAATGTAATGTAGTTAAGCACATTAAACCTTACAGAATGAAGATATTGCAAAACCATTAAAATCAAGCTTATCTCAGCCTGAAATACTCCCACACTATAGTAAAGAGCATTATCTCTAATAGGTGAAGAGTTTACATGTGTATTAGCAAGAAAAAAATACAATTCTTAAAATTCTTGAAACCAAGTCAGTTCTGACCTGAAACAACAAGATATGACGTAAAATTGCATTTGTAAGCATATGTAATGTAGTTAAGCACATCTCACCTTACAGAATGAAGATATTGCAAAACCATCCAAATCAAGCTTCTCTCAGCCTCATTTGTTCCTACACTATACTTAAGGGCATTTTCTCTAATTGGTGAACAGTTTACATGTGTATTAGCAAGAAAACATTACAATTCATCAACTTCTTGAAACCAAGTCAGTTCTAAACAGAAACAACAAGATATGTTGTAAAATTGCATTTGTAAGCAAATGTAATGTAGTTAAGCACATTAAACCTTACAGAATGAAGATATTGTAAAACCATCCAAATCAAGCTTATCTCAGCCTGAAATACTCCCACACTATAGTAAAGAGCATTATCTCTAATAGGTGAAGAGTTTACATGTGTATTAGCAAGAAAAAATTACAATTCTTAAAATTCTTGAAACCAAGTCAGTTCTGACCTGAAACAACAAGATATGACGTAAAATTGCATTTGTAAGCATATGTAATGTAGTTAAGCACATCTCACCTTACAGAATGAAGATTTTGCAAAACCATCCAAATCAAGCTTCTCTCAGCCTCATTTGTTCCTACACTATACTTAAGGGCATTATCTCTAATTGGTGAACAGTTTACATGTGTATTAGCAAGAAAACATTACAATTCATCAACTTCTTGAAACCAAGTCAGTTCTAAACAGAAACAACAAGATATGTTGTAAAATTGCATTTGTAAGCAAATGTAATGTAGTTAAGCACATTAAACCTTACAGAATGAAGATATTGCAAAACCATCCAAATCAAGCTTATCTCAGCCTGAAATACTCCCAAACTATAGTAAAGGACATTTTCTCTAATAGGTGAAGAGTTTACATGTGTATTAGCAAGAAAACAATACATTTCCTAAATTCTTGAAACCAAGTCAGTTCTGACCTGAAACAACAAGATATGTTGTAAAATTGCATTTGTAAGCATATGTAATGTAGTTAAGCACATCTAACTTTACAGAATGAAGATATTGCAAAACCATCCAAATCAAGCATCTCTCAGCCTCATTTGTTCCTACACTGTACTTTAGGGCATTATCTCTAATAGGTGAAGAGTTTACATGTGTATTAGCAAGAAAAAAATACAATTCTTAAAATTCTTGAAACCAAGTCAGTTCTGACCTGAAACAACAAGATATGATGTAAAATTGCATTTGTAAGCATATGTAATGTAGTTAAGCACATCTCACCTTACAGAATGAAGATATTGCAAAACCATCCAAATCAAGCTTCTCTCAGCCTCATTTGTTCCTACACTATACTTAAGGGCATTATCTCTAATAGGTGAATAGTATACATGTGTATTTGCAAGAAAACATTACAATTCTTCACTTCTTGAAACCAAGTCAGTTCTGACCTGAAACAACAAGATATGTGGTAAAATTGCATTTGTAAGCATATGTAATGTAGTTAAGCACATCTAACCTTACAGAATGAAGATATTGTAAAACCATCCAAATCAAGCTTATCTCAGCCTGAAATACTCCCACACTATAGTAAAGAGCATTATCTCTAATAGGTGAAGAGTTTACATGTGTATTAGCAAGAAAAAAATACAATTCTTAAAATTCTTGAAACCAAGTCAGTTCTGACCTGACACAACAAGATATGTTGTAAAATTGCATTTGTAAGCATATGTAATGTAGTTAAGCACATCTAACCTTACAGAATGAAGATATTGCAAAAACATGCAAATCAAGCTTCTCTCAGCCTCATTTGTTCCTACACTATACTTAAGGGCATTATCTCTAATAGGTGAAGAGTATACATGTGTATTTGCAAGAAAACATTACAATTCTTCACTTCTTGAAACCAAGTCAGTTCTAACCTGAAACAACAAGATATGTGGTGAAATTGCATTTGTAAGCATATGTAATGTAGTTAAGCACATCTAACCTTACAGAATGAAGATATTGTAAAACCATCCAAATCAAGCTTATCTCAGCCTGAAATACTCCCACACTATAGTAAAGGACATTATCTCTAATAGGTGAAGAGTTTACATGTGTATTAGCAAGAAAAAAATACAATTCTTAAAATTCTTGAAACCAAGTCAGTTCTGACCTGAAACAACAAGATATGACGTAAAATTGCATTTGTAAGCATATGTAATGTAGTTAAGCACATCTCACCTTACAGAATGAAGATATTGCAAAACCATCCAAATCAAGCTTCTCTCAGCCTCATTTGTTCCTACACTATACTTAAGGGCATTATCTCTAATTGGTGAACAGTTTACATGTGTATTAGCAAGATAAGATTACAATTCATCAACTTCTTGAAACCAAGTCAGTTCTGACCTGAAACAACTAGATATGTGGTAAAATTGCATTTGTAAGCATATGTAATGTAGTTAAGCACATCTAACCTTACAGAATGAAGATATTGTAAAACCATCCAAATCAAACTTATCTCAGCCTGAAATACTCCCACACTATAGTAAAGAGCATTATCTCTAATAGGTGAAGAGTTTACATGTGTATTAGCAAGAAAGAAATACAATTCTTAAAATTCTTGAAACCAAGTCAGTTCTGACCTGACACAACAAGATATGTTGTAAAATTGCATTTGTAAGCATATGTAATGTAGTTAATCACATCTAACTTTACAGAATGAAGATATTGCAAAACCATCCAAATCAAGCATCTCTCAGCCTCATTTGTTCCTACACTATACTTAAGGGCATTATCTCTAATAGGTGAAGAGTATACATGTGTATTTGCAAGATAACATTACAATTATTCACTTCTTGAAACCAAGTCAGTTCTGACCTGAAACAACAAGATATGATGTAAAATTGCATTTGTAAGCATATGTAATGTAGTTAAGCACATCTAACCTTACAGAATGAAGATATTGTAAAACCATCCAAATCAAGCTTATCTCAGCCTGAAATACTCCCACACTATAGTAAAGAGCATTATCTCTAATAGGTGAAGAGTTTACATGTGTATTAGCAAGAAAAAAATACAATTCTTAAAATTCTTGAAACCAAGTCAGTTCTGACCTGAAACAACAAGATATGACGTAAAATTGCATTTGTAAGCATATGTAATGTAGTTAATCACATCTAACTTTAAAGAATGAAGATATTGCAAAACCATCCAAATCAAGCTTCTCTCAGCCTCATTTGTTCCTACACTATACTTAAGGGCATTATCTCTAATTGGTGAACAGTTTACATGTGTATTAGCAAGATAAGATTACAATTCATCAACTTCTTGAAACCAAGTCAGTTCTGACCTGAAACAACTAGATATGTGGTAAAATTGCATTTGTAACCATATGTAATGTAGTTAAGCACATCTAACCTTACAGAATGAAGATATTGTAAAACCATCCAAATCAAGCTTATCTCAGCCTGAAATACTCCCACACTATAGTAAAGAGCATTATCTCTAATAGGTGAAGAGTTTACATGTGTATTAGCAAGAAAGAAATACAATTCTTAAAATTCTTGAAACCAAGTCAGTTCTGACCTGACACAACAAGATATGTTGTAAAATTGCATTTGTAAGCATATGTAATGTAGTTAATCACATCTAACTTTACAGAATGAAGATATTGCAAAACCATCCAAATCAAGCATCTCTCAGCCTCATTTGTTCCTACACTATACTTAAGGGCATTATCTCTAATAGGTGAAGAGTATACATGTGTATTTGCAAGAAAACATTACAATTCTTCACTTCTTGAAACCAAGTCAGTTCTGACCTGAAACAACAAGATATGTGGTAAAATTGCATTTGTAAGCATATGTAATGTAGTTAAGCACATCTAACCTTACAGAATGAAGATATTGTAAAACCATCCAAATCAAGCTTATCTCAGCCTGAAATACTCCCACACTATAGTAAAGAGCATTATCTCTAATAGGTGAAGAGTTTACATGTGTATTAGCAAGAAAAAAATACAATTCTTAAAATTCTTGAAACCAAGTCAATTCTGACCTGAAACAACAAGATATGACGTAAAATTGCATTTGTAAGCATATGTAATGTAGTTAAGCACATCTCACCTTACAGAATGAAGATATTGCAAAACCATCCAAATCAAGCTTCTCTCAGCCTCATTTGTTCCTACACTATACTTAAGGGCATTATCTCTAATTGGTGAACAGTTTACATGTGTATTAGCAAGAAAACATTACAATTCATCAACTTCTTGAAACCAAGTCAGTTCTAAACAGAAACAACAAGATATGTTGTAAAATTGCATTTGTAAGCAAATGTAATGTAGTTAAGCACATTAAACCTTACAGAATGAAGATATTGCAAAACCATCCAAATCAAGCTTATCTCAGCCTGAAATACTCCCAAACTATAGTAAAGGGCATTTTCTCTAATAGATGAAGAGTTTACATGTGTATTAGCAAGAAAACAATACATTTCCTAAATTCTTGAAACCAAGTCAGTTCTGACCTGAAACAACAAGATATGTTGTAAAATTGCATTTGTAAGCATATGTAATGTAGTTAAGCACATCTAACTTTACAGAATGAAGATATTGCAAAACCATCCAAATCAAGCATCTCTCAGCCTCATTTGTTCCTACACTGTACTTTAGGGCATTATCTCTAATAGGTGAAGAGTTTACATGTGTATTAGCAAGAAAAAAATACAATTCTTAAAATTCTTGAAACCAAGTCAGTTCTGACCTGAAACAACAAGATATGATGTAAAATTGCATTTGTAAGCATATGTAATGTAGTTAAGCACATCTCACCTTACAGAATGAAGATATTGCAAAACCATCCAAATCAAGCTTCTCTCAGCCTCATTTGTTCCTACACTATACTTAAGGGCATTATCTCTAATAGGTGAATAGTATACATGTGTATTTGCAAGAAAACATTACAATTCTTCACTTCTTGAAACCAAGTCAGTTCTGACCTAAAACAACAAGATATGTGGTAAAATTGCATTTGTAAGCATATGTAATGTAGTTAAGCACATCTAACCTTACAGAATGAAGATATTGTAAAACCATCCAAATCAAGCTTATCTCAGCCTGAAATACTCCCACACTATAGTAAAGAGCATTATCTCTAATAGGTGAAGAGTTTACATGTGTATTAGCAAGAAAAAAATACAATTCTTAAAATTCTTGAAACCAAGTCAGTTCTGACCTGAAACAACAAGATATGTTGTAAAATTGCATTTGTAAGCATATGTAATGTAGTTAAGCACATCTAACTTTACAGAATGAAGATATTGCAAAACCATCCAAATCAAGCATCTCTCAGCCTCATTTGTTCCTACACTGTACTTAAGGGCATTATCTCTAATAGGTGAAGAGTTTACATGTGTATTAGCAAGATAAGATTACAATTCTTCACTTCTTGAAACCAAGTCAGTTCTGACCTAAAACAACAAGATATGTGGTAAAATTGCATTTGTAAGCATATGTAATGTAGTTAAGCACATCTAACCTTACAGAATGAAGATATTGTAAAACCATCCAAATCAAGCTTATCTCAGCCTGAAATACTCCCACACTATAGTAAAGAGCATTATCTCTAATAGGTGAAGAGTTTACATGTGTATTAGCAAGAAAAAAATACAATTCTTAAAATTCTTGAAACCAAGTCAGTTCTGACCTGAAACAACAAGATATGACTTAAAATTGCATTTGTAAGCATATGTAATGTAGTTAAGCACATCTCACCTTACAGAATGAAGATATTGCAAAACCATCCAAATCAAGCTTATCTCAGCCTGAAATACTCCCAAACTATAGTAAAGGGCATTATCTCTAATAGGTGAAGAGTTTACATGTGTATTAGCAAGAAAACAATACATTTCCAAAATTCTTGAAACCAAGTCAGTTCTGACCTGAAACAACAAGATATGTTGTAAAATTGCATTTGTAAGCATATGTAATGTAGTTAAGCACATCTAACTTTACAGAATGAAGATATTGCAAAACCATCCAAATCAAGCATCTCTCAGCCTCATTTGTTCCTACACTGTACATTAGGGCATTATCTCTAATAGGTGAAGAGTTTACATGTGTATTAGCAAGAAAAAAATACAATTCTTAAAATTCTTGAAACCAAGTCAGTTCTGACCTGAAACAACAAGATATGATGTAAAATTGCTTTTGTAAGCATATGTCATGTAGTTAAGCACATCTCACCTTACAGAATGAAGATATTGCAAAACCATCCAAATCAAGCTTCTCTCAGCCTCATTTGTTCCTATACTATACTTAAGGACATTATCTCTTATTGGTGAACAGTTTACATGTGTATTAGCAAGAAAACATTACAATTCATCAACTTCTTGAAACCAAGTCAGTTCTGACCTAAAACAACAAGATATGTTGTAAAATTGCATTTGTAAGCATATGTAATGTAGTTAAGCACATCTAACCTTACAGAATGAAGATATTGTAAAACCATCCAAATCAAGCTTATCTCAGCCTGAAATACTCCCACACTATAGTAAAGAGCATTATCTCTAATAGGTGAAGAGTTTACATGTGTATTAGCAAGAAAAAAATACAATTCTTAAAATTCTTGATACCAAGTCAGTTCTGACCTGAAACAACAAGATTGGATGTAAAATTGCATTTATAAGCATATGTAATGTAGTTAAGCACATCTCACCTTACAGAATGAAGATATTGCAAAACCATCGAAATCAAGCTTATCTCAGCCTGAAATACTCCCACAATATAGTAAAGGGCATTATCTCTAATAGGTGAAGAGTTTACATGTGTATTAGCAAGAAAACAATACAATTCTTAAAATTCTTGAAACCAAGCCAGTTCTGACCTGAAACAACAAGATATGATGTGAAATTGCATTTGTAAGCATATGTAATGTAGTTAAGCACATCTCACCTTACAGAATGAAGATATTGCAAAACCATCCAAATCAAGCTTCTCTCAGCCTCATTTGTTCCTACACTATACTTAAGGGCATTATCTCTTATTGGTGAACAGTTTACATGTGTATTAGCAAGAAAACATTACAATTCATCAACTTCTTGAAACCAAGTCAGTTCTAACCAGAAACAACAAGATATGTTGTAAAATTGCATTTGTAAGCAAATGTAATTTAGTTAAGCACATTAAACCTTACAGAATGAAGATATTGCTAAACCATCCAAATCAAGCTCCTCTCAGCCTCATTTGTTCCTACACTATTCTTAAGGGCATTATCTCTAATAGGTGAAGAGTTTACATGTGTATTAGCAAGAAAACAATACAATTCTTAAAATTCTTGAAACCAAGTCAGTTCTGACCTGAAACAACAAGATATGTGGTAAAATTGCATGTGTAAGCATATGTAATGGAGTTAAGCACATCAAGCCTTACAGAATGAAGATATTGCAAAACCATCCAAATCAAGCTTATGTCAGCCTGAATAACTCCCACACTATAGTAAAGAGCATTATCTCTAATAGGTGAAGAGTCTACATGTGTATTAGCAAGAAAAAAATACAATTCATCAACTTCTTGAAACCAAGTCAGTTCTGACCTGAAACAACAAGATATGATGTAAAATTGCATTTGTAAGCATATGTAATGTAGTTAAGCACATCTCACCTTACAGAATGAAGATTTTGCAAAACCATCCAAATCAAGCTTCTCTCAGCCTCATTTGTTCCTACACTATACTTAAGGGCATTATCTCTAATAGGTGAAGAGTTTACATGTGTATTAGCAAGATAAGATTACAATTCATCAACTTCTTGAAACCAAGTCAGTTCTGACCTGAAACAACTAGATATGTGGTAAAATTGCATTTGTAAGCATATGTAATGTAGTTAAGCACATCTAACCTTACAGAATGAAGATATTGTAAAACCATCCAAATCAAGCTTATCTCAGCCTGAAATACTCCCACACTATAGTAAAGAGCATTATCTCTAATAGGTGAAGAGTTTACATGTGTATTAGCCAGAAAAAAATACAATTCTTAAAATTCTTGAAACCAAGTCAGTTCTGACCTGAAACAACAAGATATGATGTAAAATTGCATTTGTTAGCATATGTAATGTAGTTAAGCACATCTCACCTTACAGAATGAAGATATTCCAAAACCATCCAAATCAAGCTTCTCTCAGCCTCATTTGTTCCTACACTATACTTAAGGGCATTATCTCTAATAGGTGAAGAGTTTACATGTGTATTAGCAAGATAAGATTACAATTCATCAACTTCTTGAAACCAAGTCAGTTCTGACCTGAATCAACTAGATATGTGGTAAGTTTGCATTTGTAAGCATATGTAATGTAGTTAAGCACATCTAACCTTACAGAATGAAGATATTGTAAAACCATCCAAATCAAGCTTATCTCAGCCTGAAATAATCCCACACTATAGTAAAGAGCATTATCTCTAATAGGTGAAGAGTTTACATGTGTATTAGCAAGAAAAAAATACAATTCTTAAAATTCTTGAAACCAAGTCAGTTCTGACCTGACACAACAAGATATGTTGTAAAATTGCATTTGTAAGCATATGTAATGTAGTTAAGCACATCTAACCTTACAGAATGAAGATATTGCAAAAACATGCAAATCAAGCTTTTCTCAGCCTGAAATACTCCCACACTATAGTAAAGGACATTATCTCTAATAGGTGAAGAGTTTACGTGTATTAGCAAGAAAACATAACAATTCATCAACTTCTTGAAACCAAGTCAGTTCTGACCTAAAACAACAAGATATGTTGTAAAATTGCATTTGTAAGCATATGTAATGGAGTTAAGCACATCAAACCTTACAGAATGAAGATATTGCAAAACCATCCAAATCAAGCTTCACTCAGCCTCATTTGTTCCTACACTATACTTAACGGCATTATCTCTAATAGGTGAAGAGTATACATGTGTATTTGCAAGAAAACATTACAATTCTTCACTTCTTGAAACCAAGTCAGTTCTGACCTGAAACAACAAGATATGATGTAAAATTGCATTTGTATGCATATGTAATGTAGTTAAGCACATCTCACCTTACAGAATGAAGATATTGCAAAACCATCCAAATCAAGCTTTTCTCAGCCTGAAATACTCCCACACTATAGTAAAGGACATTATCTCTAATAGGTGAAGAGTTTACGTGTATTAGCAAGAAAACATAACAATTCATCAACTTCTTGAGACCAAGTCAGTTCTGACCTAAAACAACAAGATATGTTGTAAAATTGCATTTGTAAGCATATGTAATGGAGTTAAGCACATCAAACCTTACAGAATGAAGATATTGCAAAACCATCCAAATCAAGCTTCACTCAGCCTCATTTGTTCCTACTATACTTAAGGGCATTATCTCTAATAGGTGAAGAGTTTACATGTGTATTAGCAAGATAAGATTACAATTCATCAACTTCTTGAAACCAAGTCAGTTCTGACCTGAATCAAGTAGATATGTGGTAAGTTTGCATTTGTAAGCATATGTAATGTAGTTAAGCACATCTAACCTTACAGAATGAAGATATTGTAAAACCATCCAAATCAAGCTTATCTCAGCCTGAAATAATCCCACACTATAGTTAAGAGCATTATCTCTAATAGGTGTAGAGTTTACATGTGTATTAGCAAGAAAAAAATACAATTCTTAAAATTCTTGAAACCAAGTCAGTTCTGACCTGACACAACAAGATATGTTGTAAAATTGCATTTGTAAGCATATGTAATGTAGTTAAGCACATCTAACCTTACAGAATGAAGATATTGCAAAAACATGCAAATCAAGCTTATCTCAGCCTCATTTGTTCCTACACTATACTGAAGGGCATTATCTCTAATAGGTGAAGAGTATACATGTGTATTTGCAAGAAAACATTACAATTCTTCACTTCTTGAAACCAAGTCAGTTCTGACCTGAAACAACAAGATATGATGTAAAATTGCATTTGTAAGCATATGTAGTGTAGTTAAGCACATCTCACCTTACAGAATGAAGATATTGCAAAACCATCCAAATCAAGCTTTTCTCAGCCTGAAATACTCCCACACTATAGTAAAGGACATTATCTCTAATAGGTGAAGAGTTTACGTGTATTAGCAAGAAAACATAACAATTCATCAACTTCTTGAAACCAAGTCAGTTCTGACCTAAAACAGCAAGATATGTTGTAAAATTGCATTTGTAAGCATATGTAATGGAGTTAAGCACATCAAACCTTACAGAATGAAGATATTGCAAAACCATCCAAATCAAGCTTATCTCAGCCTGAAATACTCCCACACTATAGTAAAGGACATTATCTCTAATAGGTGAAGAGTTTACGTGTATTAGCAAGAAAACATAACAATTCATCAACTTCTTGAAACCAAGACAGTTCTGACCTGAAACAACAAGATATGTAGTAAAATTGCATTTGTAAGCATATGTAATGTAGTTAAGCACATCTAACCTTACAGAATGAAGATATTGTAAAACCATCCAAATCAAGCTTATCTCAGCCTGAAATAATCCCACACTATAGTAAAGAGCATTATCTCTAATAGGTGAAGAGTTTACATGTGTATTAGCAAGACAAAAATACAATTCTTAAAATTCTTGATACCAAGTCAGTTCTGACCTGAAACAACAAGATATGATGTAAAATTGCATTTGTAAGCATAAGTAATGTAGTTAAGCACATCTCACCTTACAGAATGAAGATATTGCAAAACCATCGAAATCAAGCTTTTCTCAGCCTGAAATACTCCCACACTATAGTAAAGGACATTATCTCTAATAGGTGAAGAGTTTACGTGTATTAGCAAGAAAACATTACAATTCATCAACTTCTTGAAACCAAGTCAGTTCTAACCAGAAACAACAAGATATGTTGTAAAATTGCATTTGTAAGCAAATGTAATGTAGTTAAGCACATTAAACCTTACAGAATGAAGAAATTGCTAAACCATCCAAATCAAGCTCCTCTCAGCCTCATTTGTTCCTACACTATTCTTAAGGGCATTATCTCTAATAGGTGAAGAGTTTACATGTGTATTAGCAAGAAAACAATACAATTCTTAAAATTCTTGAAACCAAGTCAGTTCTGACCTGAAACAACAAGATATGTTGTAAAATTGCATTTGTAAGCATATGTAATGGAGTTAAGCCATCTAACCTTACAGAATGAAGATATTGCAAAACCATCCAAATCAAGCTTATCTCAGCCTGAAATACTCCCACACTATAGTAAAGGACATTATCTCTAATAGGTGAAGAGTTTACGTGTATTAGCAAGAAAACATAACAATTCATCAACTTCTTAAAACCAAGTCAGTTCTGACCTAAAACAACAAGATATGTTGTAAAATTGCATTTGTAAGCATATGTAATGGAGTTAAGCACATCAAACCTTACAGAATGAAGATATTGCAAAACCAACCAAATCAAGCTTATGTCAGCCTGAATAACTCCCAAACTATAGTAAAGGGCATTATCTCTAATAGGTGAAGAGTTTACATGTGTATTAGCAAGAAAACAATACAATTCTTAAAATTCCTGAAACCAAGTCAGTTCTGACCTGAAACAACAAGATATGATGTAAAATTGCACTTGTAAGCATATGTAATGTAGTTAAGCACATCTCACCTTACAGAATGAAGATATTGCAAAACCATCCAAATCAAGCTTTTCTCAGCCTGAAATACTCCCACACTATAGTAAAGGACATTATCTCTAATAGGTGAAGAGTTTACGTGTATTAGCAAGAAAACATAACAATTCATCAACTTCTTGAGACCAAGTCAGTTCTGACCTAAAACAACAAGATATGTTGTAAAATTGCATTTGTAAGCATATGTAATGGAGTTAAGCACATCAAACCTTACAGAATGAAGATATTGCAAAACCATCCAAATCAAGCTTCACTCAGCCTCATTTGTTCCTACTATACTTAAGGGCATTATCTCTAATAGGTGAAGAGTTTACATGTGTATTAGCAAGATAAGATTACAATTCATCAACTTCTTGAAACCAAGTCAGTTCTGACCTGAATCAAGTAGATATGTGGTAAGTTTGCATTTGTAAGCATATGTAATGTAGTTAAGCACATCTAACCTTACAGAATGAAGATATTGTAAAACCATCCAAATCAAGCTTATCTCAGCCTGAAATAATCCCACACTATAGTTAAGAGCATTATCTCTAATAGGTGTAGAGTTTACATGTGTATTAGCAAGAAAAAAATACAATTCTTAAAATTCTTGAAACCAAGTCAGTTCTGACCTGACACAACAAGATATGTTGTAAAATTGCATTTGTAAGCATATGTAATGTAGTTAAGCACATCTAACCTTACAGAATGAAGATATTGCAAAAACATGCAAATCAAGCTTATCTCAGCCTCATTTGTTCCTACACTATACTGAAGGGCATTATCTCTAATAGGTGAAGAGTATACATGTGTATTTGCAAGAAAACATTACAATTCTTCACTTCTTGAAACCAAGTCAGTTCTGACCTGAAACAACAAGATATGATGTAAAATTGCATTTGTAAGCATATGTAATGTAGTTAAGCACATCTCACCTTACAGAATGAAGATATTGCAAAACCATCCAAATCAAGCTTTTCTCAGCCTGAAATACTCCCACACTATAGTAAAGGACATTATCTCTAATAGGTGAAGAGTTTACGTGTATTAGCAAGAAAACATAACAATTCATCAACTTCTTGAAACCAAGTCAGTTCTGACCTAAAACAACAAGATATGTTGTAAAATTGCATTTGTAAGCATATGTAATGGAGTTAAGCACATCAAACCTTACAGAATGAAGATATTGCAAAACCATCCAAATCAAGCTTATCTCAGCCTGAAATACTCCCACACTATAGTAAAGGACATTATCTCTAATAGGTGAAGAGTTTACGTGTATTAGCAAGAAAACATAACAATTCATCAACTTCTTGAAACCAAGACAGTTCTGACCTGAAACAACAAGATATGTAGTAAAATTGCATTTGTAAGCATATGTAATGTAGTTAAGCACATCTAACCTTACAGAATGAAGATATTGTAAAACCATCCAAATCAAGCTTATCTCAGCCTGAAATAATCCCACACTATAGTAAAGAGCATTATCTCTAATAGGTGAAGAGTTTACATGTGTATTAGCAAGACAAAAATACAATTCTTAAAATTCTTGATACCAAGTCAGTTCTGACCTGAAACAACAAGATATGATGTAAAATTGCATTTGTAAGCATATGTAATGTAGTTAAGCACATCTCACCTTACAGAATGAAGATATTGCAAAACCATCGAAATCAAGCTTTTCTCAGCCTGAAATACTCCCACACTATAGTAAAGGACATTATCTCTAATAGGTGAAGAGTTTACGTGTATTAGCAAGAAAACATTACAATTCATCAACTTCTTGAAACCAAGTCAGTTCTAACCAGAAACAACAAGATATGTTGTAAAATTGCATTTGTAAGCAAATGTAATGTAGTTAAGCACATTAAACCTTACAGAATGAAGAAATTGCTAAACCATCCAAATCAAGCTCCTCTCAGCCTCATTTGTTCCTACACTATTCTTAAGGGCATTATCTCTAATAGGTGAAGAGTTTACATGTGTATTAGCAAGAAAACAATACAATTCTTAAAATTCTTGAAACCAAGTCAGTTCTGACCTGAAACAACAAGATATGTTGTAAAATTGCATTTGTAAGCATATGTAATGGAGTTAAGCCATCTAACCTTACAGAATGAAGATATTGCAAAACCATCCAAATCAAGCTTATCTCAGCCTGAAATACTCCCACACTATAGTAAAGGACATTATCTCTAATAGGTGAAGAGTTTACGTGTATTAGCAAGAAAACATAACAATTCATCAACTTCTTAAAACCAAGTCAGTTCTGACCTAAAACAACAAGATATGTTGTAAAATTGCATTTGTAAGCATATGTAATGGAGTTAAGCACATCAAACCTTACAGAATGAAGATATTGCAAAACCAACCAAATCAAGCTTATGTCAGCCTGAATAACTCCCAAACTATAGTAAAGGGCATTATCTCTAATAGGTGAAGAGTTTACATGTGTATTAGCAAGAAAACAATACAATTCTTAAAATTCCTGAAACCAAGTCAGTTCTGACCTGAAACAACAAGATATGATGTAAAATTGCACTTGTAAGCATATGTAATGTAGTTAAGCACATCTCACCTTACAGAATGAAGATATTGCAAAACCATCCAAATCAAGCTTATGTCAGCCTGAATAACTCCCACACTATAGTAAAGAGCATTATCTCTAATAGGTGAAGAGTTTACATGTGTATTAGCAAGAAAAAAATACAATTCTTAAAATTCTTGAAACCAAGTCATTTCTGACCTGAAACAACAAGATATGACGTAAAATTGCATTTGTAAGCATATGTAATGTAGTAAAGCACATCTTACCTTACAGAATGAAGATATTGCAAAACCATCCAAATCAAGCTTCTCTCAGCCTCATTTGTTCCTACACTATACTTAAGGACATTATCTCTAATAGGTGAAGAGTTTACATGTGTATTAGCAAGATAAGATAACAATTCATCAACATCTTGAAACCAAGTCAGTTCTGACCTGAAACAACAAGATATGTGGTAAAATTGCATTTGTAAGCTTATGTAATGTAGTTAAGAACATCTAACCTTACAGAATGAAGATATTGTAAAACCATCCAAATCAAGCTTATCTCAGCCTGAAATACTCCCACACTATAGTAAAGAGAAGTATCTCTAATAGGTGAACAGTTTACATGTGTATTAGCAAGAAAACATTACAATTCATCAAATTCTTGAAACCAAGTCAGTTCTGACCTGAAACAACAAGAAATGAGGTAAAATTGCATTTGTAAGCAGTTGTAATGTAGTTAAGCACATCTTACCTTACAGAATGAAGATATTGCAAAACCATCCAAATCAACCTTCTCTCAGCCTCATTTGTTCCTACACTATATTTAAGGACATTAAGGACATAGAATGAAGATATTGTAAAACTCTAATAGGTGAAGAGTTTACATGTGTATTAGCAAGAAAAAAATACAATTCTTAAAATTCTTGAAACCAAGTCAGTTCTGACCTGACACAACAAGATATGTTGTAAAATTGCATATGTAATGTAGTTAAGCACATCTAACCTTAAAGAATGAAGATATTGCAAAAACATGCAAATCAAGCTTCTCTCAGCGTCATTTGTTCCTACACTATACTTAAGGGCATTCTCTCTAATAGGTGAAGAGTATACATGTGCATTTGCAAGAAAACATTACAATTCTTCACTTCTTGAAACCAAGTCAGTTCTGACCTGAAACAACAAGATATGTGGTAAAATTGCATTTGTAAGCATATGTAATGTAGTTAAGCACATCTAACCTTACAGAATGAAGATATTGTAAAACCATCCAAATCAAGCTTATCTCAGCCTGAAATACTCCCACACTATAGTAAAGAGCATTATCTCTAATAGGTGAAGAGTTTACATGTGTATTAGCAAGAAAAAAATACAATTCTTAAAATTCTTGAAACCAAGTCATTTCTGACCTGAAACAACAAGATACGACGTAAAATTGCATTTGTAAGCATATGTAATGTAGTTAAGCACATCTTACCTTACAGAATGAAGATATTGCAAAACCATCCAAATCAAGCTTCTCTCAGCCTCATTTGTTCCTACACTATACTTAAGGGCATTATCTCTAATAGGTGAAGAGTTTACATGTGTATTAGCAAGAAAACATTACAATTCATCAACTTCTTGAAACCAAGTCAGCTCTGACCTGAAACAACAAGATATGTTGTAAAATTGCATTTGTAAGCATATGTAATGTAGTTAAGCCATCTAACCTTACAGAATGAAGATATTGCAAAACCATCCAAATCAAGCTTATCTAAGCCTGAAATACTCCCACACTATAGTAAAGGACATTATCTCTAATAGGTGAAGAGTTTACGTGTATTAGCAAGAAAAAAATACAATTCTTAAAATTCTTGAAACCAAGTCAGTTCTGACCTGAAACAACAAGATATGATGTAAAATTGCATTTGTAAGCATATGTAATGTAGTTAAGCACATCTCACCTTACAGAATAAAGATATTGCAAAACCATCCAAATCAAGCTTATCTCAGCCTGAAATACTCCCACACTATACTTAAGGGCATTATCTCTAATAGGTGAAGAGTTTACATGTGTATTAGCAAGAAAAAAATACAATTCATCAACTTCTTGAAACCAAGTCAGTTCTGACCTGATACAACATGATATGTGGTAAAATTGCATTTGTAAGCATATATAATGTAGTTAAGCACATCTAACCTTACAGAATAAAGATATTGCAAAACCATCCAAATCAAGCTTCTCTCAGCCTGAAATACTCCCACACTATAGTAAAGAGCATTATCTCTAATAGGTGAAGAGTTTACATGTGTATTAGCAAGAAATAAATACAATTCTTAAAATTCTTGAAACCAAGTCAGTTCTGACCTGAAACAACAAGATATGATGTAAAATTGCATTTGTAAGCATATGTAATGTAGTTAAGCACATCTCACCTTACAGAATGAAGATATTGCAAAACCATCCAAATCAAGCTTCTCTCAGCCTGAAATACTCCCACACTATACTTAAGGGCATTATCTCTAATAGGTGAAGAGTTTACATGTGTATTAGCAAGAAAACATTACAATTCATCATCTTCTTGAAACCAAGTCAGTTCTGACCTGAAACAACAAGATATGTTGTAAAATTGCATTTGTAAGCAGTTGTAATGTAGTTAAGCACATCTAACCTTACAGAATGAAGATATTGCAAAACCATCCAATTCAAGCTTCTCTCAGCCTCATTTGTTCCTACACTATACTTAAGGGCATTATCTCTAATACGTGAAGAGTTTACGTGTATTAGCAAGAATACATAACAATTCATCAACTTCTTGAAACCAAGTCAGTTCTGACCTAAAACAACAAGATATGTTGTAAAATTGCATTTGTAAGCATATGTAATGTAGTTAATCACATCTAACCTTACAGAATGAAGAAATTTGCAAAATCATCCAAATCAAGCTTCTCTCAGCCTCATTTGTTCCTACACTATACTTAAGGGCATTATCACTAATAGGTGAAGAGTATACATGTGTATTTGCAAGAAAACATTACAATTCTTCACTTCTTGAAACCAAGTCAGTTCTGACCTGAAACAACAAGATATGTGGTAAAATTGCATTTGTAAGCATATGCAATGTAGTTAAGCACATCAAACCTTACAGAATGAAGATATTGTAAAACCATCCAAATCAAGCTTATCTCAGCCTGAAATTCTCCCACACTATATTAAAGAGCATTATCTCTAATAGGTGAAGAGTTTACATGTGTATTAGCAAGAAAAAAATACAATTCTTAAAATTCTTGAAACCCAGTCAGTTCTGACCTGAAACAACAAGATATGATGTAAAATTGCATTTGTAAGCATATGTAATGTAGTTAAGCACATCTAACCTTACAGAATGAAGATATTGCAAAAACATCCAAATCAAGCTTCTCTCAGCCTCATTTGTTCCTACACTATACTTAAGGGCATTATCTCTAATAGGTGAAGAGTATACATGTGTATTTGCATGAAAACATTACAATTCTTCACTTCTTGAAACCAAGTCAGTTCTGACCTGAAACAACAAGATATGTGGTAAAATTGCATTTGTAAGCATATGTAATGTAGTTAAGCCATCTAACCTTACAGAATGAAGATATTGCAAAACCATCCAAATCAAGCTTATCTCAGCCTGAAATACTCCCACACCATAGTAAAGGACATTATCTCTAATAGGTGAAGAGTTTACGTGTATTAGCAAGAAAACATAACAATTCATCAACTTCTTGAAACCAAGTCAGTTCTGACCTAAAACAACAAGATATGTTGTAAAATTGCATTTGTAAGCATATGTAATGTAGTTAAGCACATCTAACCTTACAGAATGAAGATATTGCAAAAACATCCAAATCAAGCTTCTCTCAGCCTCATTTGTTCCTACACTATACTTAAGGGCATTATCTCTAATAGGTGAAGAGTATACATGTGTATTTGCATGAAAACATTACAATTCTTCACTTCTTGAAACCAAGTCAGTTCTGACCTGAAACAACAAGATATGTGGTAAAATTGCATTTGTAAGCATATGTAATGTAGTTAAGCCATCTAACCTTACAGAATGAAGATATTGCAAAACCATCCAAATCAAGCTTATCTCAGCCTGAAATACTCCCACACCATAGTAAAGGACATTATCTCTAATAGGTGAAGAGTTTACGTGTATTAGCAAGAAAACATAACAATTCATCAACTTCTTGAAACCAAGTCAGTTCTGACCTGAAACAACAAGATATGTGGTAAAATTGCATTTGTAAGCATATGTAATGTAGTTAAGCACATCTCACCTTACAGAATGAAGATATTGCAAAACCATCCAAATCAAGCTTATCTCAGCCTGAAATACTCCCACACTATAGTAAAAAGCATTATCTCTAATACGTGAAGAGTTTACATGTGTATTAGCAAGAAAGAAATACAATTCATCAACTTCTTGAAACCAAGTCAGTTCTGACCTGATACAACAAGATATGTGGTAAAATTGCATTTGTAAGCATATGTAATGTAGTTAAGCACATCTAACCTTACAGAATAAAGAAATTACAAAACCATCCAAATCAAGCTTATCTCAGCCTGAAATACTCCCACACTATAGTAAGGAGCATTATCTCTAATAGGTGAAGAGTTTACATGTGTATTAGCAAGAAAACAATACAATTCTTAAAATTCTTGAAACCAAGTCAGTTCTGACCTGAAACAACAAGATATGTTGTAAAATTGCATTTGTAAGTATATGTAATGTAGTTAAGCCATCTAACCTTACAGAATGAAGATATTGCAAAACCATCCAAATCAAGCTTATCTCAGCCTGAAATACTCCCACACTATAGTAAAGGACATTATCTCTAATAGGTGAAGAGTTTACATGTGTATTAGCAAGAAAAAAATACAATTCTTAAAATTCTTGAAACCAAGTCAGTTCTGACCTGAAACAACAAGATATGTGGTAAATTTGCATTTGTAAGCATATGTAATGTAGTTAAGCACATCTAACCTTACAGAATGAAGAAATTGCAAAATCATCCAAATCAAGCTTCTCTCAGCCTCATTTGTTCCTACACTATACTTAAGGGCATTATCTCTAATAGGTGAAGAGTATACATGTGTATTTGCAAGAAAACATTACAATTCTTCACTTCTTGAAACCAAGTCAGTTCTGACCTGAAACAACAAGATATGTGGTAAAATTGCATTTGTAAGCATATGCAATGTAGTTAAGCACATCTAACCTTACAGAATGAAGATATTGCAAAACCATCCAAATCAAGCTTATCTCAGCCTGAAATACTCCCAAACTATAGTAAAGGGCATTATCTCTAATAGGTGAAGAGTTTACATGTGTATTAGCAAGAAAACAATACAATTCTTAAAATTCTTGAAACCAAGTCAGTTCTGACCTGAAACAACATGATATGTGGTTAAATTGCATTTGTAAGCATATGTAATGTAGTTAAGCACATCTAACCTTACAGAATGAAGATATTGTAAAACCATCCAAATCAAGCTTACCTCAGCCTGAAATACTCCCACACTATAGTAAAGGACATTATCTCTAATAGGTGAAGAGTTTACGTGTATTAGCAAGAAAATAATACAATTCTTAAAATTCTTGAAACCAAGTCAGTTCTGACCTGAAACAACAAGATATGTGGTAAAATTGCATTTGTAAGCATATGCAATGTAGTTAAGCAAATCTAACCTTACAGAATGAAGATATTGTAAAACCATCCAAATCAAGCTTCTCTCAGCCTCATTTGTTCCTACACTATACTTAAGGGCATTATCTCTAATTGGTGAAGAGTATACATGTGTATTTGCAAGAAAACATTACAATTCTTCACTTCTTGAAACCAAGTCAGTTCTGACCTGAAACAACAAGATATGTGGTAAAATTGCATTTGTAAGCATATGCAATTTAGTTAAGCACATCTAACCTTACAGAATGAAGATATTGTAAAACCATCCAAATCAAGCTTATCTCAGCCTGAAATACTCCCACACTATAGTAAAGAGCATTATCTCTAATAGGTGAAGAGTTTACATGTGTATTAGCAAGAAAAAAATACAATTCTTAAAATTCTTGAAACCCAGTCAGTTCTGACCTGATACAACAAGATATGTGGTAAAATTGCATTTGTAAGCATATGTAATGTAGTTAAGCACATCTAACCTTACAGAATGAAGAAATTTGCAAAATCATCCAAATCAAGCTTCTCTCAGCCTCATTTGTTCCTACACTATACTTAAGGGCATTATCTCTAATAGGTGAAGAGTATACATGTGTATTTGCAAGAAAACATTACAATTCTTCACTTCTTGAAACCAAGTCAGTTCTGACCTGAAACAACAAGATATGTGGTAAAATTGCATTTGTAAGCATATGCAATGTAGTTAAGCACATCAAACCTTACAGAATGAAGATATTGTAAAACCATCCAAATCAAGCTTATCTCAGCCTGAAATTCTCCCACACTATATTAAAGAGCATTATCTCTAATAGGTGAAGAGTTTACATTAATATTAGCAAGAAAAAAATACAATTCTTAAAATTCTTGAAACCCAGTCAGTTCTGACCTGAAACAACAAGATATGATGTAAAATTGCATTTGTAAGCATATGTAATGTAGTTAAGCACATCTCACCTTACAGAATGAAGATATTGCAAAACCATCCAAATCAAGCTTATCTCAGCCTGAAATACTCCCAAACTATAGTAAAGGGCATTATCTCTAATAGGTGAAGAGTTTACATGTGTATTAGCAAGAAAAAAATACAATTCTTAAAATTCTTGAAACCAAGTCAGTTCTGACCTGAAACAACAAGATATGTTGTAAAATTGCATTTGTAAGCATATGTAATGTAGTTAAGCCATCTAACCTTACAGAATGAAGATATTGCAAAACCATCCAAATCAAGCTTATCTCAGCCTGAAATACTCCCACACTATAGTAAAGAGCATTATCTCTAATAGGTGAAGAGTTTACATGTGTATTAGCAAGAAAAAAATACAATTCTTAAAATTCTTGAAACCAAGTCAGTTCTGACCTGAAACAACAAGTTATGTTGTAAAATTGCATTTCTAAGCATATGTAATGTAGTTAAGCACATCTTACCTTACAGAATGAAGATATTGCAAAAACATCCAAATCAAGCTTCTCTCTGCCTCATTTGTTCCTACACTGTACTTAAAGGCATTATCTCTAATAGGTGAAGAGTATACATGTGTATTTGCAAGAAAACATTACAATTCTTTTCTTCTTGAGACCAAGTCAGTTCTGACCTGAAACAACAAGATTGTGGTAAAATTGCATTTGTAAGCATATATAATGTAGTTAAGCACATCTAACCTTACAGAATGAAGATATTGCAAAACCATCCAAATCAAGCTTCTCTCAGCCTCATTTGTTCCTACACTATACTTAAGGGCATTATCTCTAATAGGTGAAGAGTTTACATGTGTATTAGCAAGAAAAAAATACAATTCTTAAAATTCTTGAAACCAAGTCAGTTCTGACCTGAAACAACAAGATATGTTGTAAAATTGCATTTGTAAGCATATGCAATGTAGTTAAGCACATCAAACCTTACAGAATGAAGATATTGTAAAACCATCCAAATCAAGCTTATCTCAGCCTGAAATTCTCCCACACTATAGTAAAGGGCATTATCTCTAATAGGTGAAGAGTTTACATGTGTATTAGTAAGAAAACAATACAATTCTTAAAATTCTTGACACCAAGTCAGTTCTGACCTGAAACAACAAGATATGTGGTAAAATTGCATTTGTAAGCATATGCAATGTAGTTAAGCAAATCTAACCTTACAGAATGAAGATATTGCAAAACCATCCAAATCAAGCTTATCTCAGCCTGAAATACTCCCAAACTATAGTAAAGGGCATTATCTCTAATAGGTGAAGAGTTTACATGTGTATTAGTAAGAAAACAATACAATTCTTAAAATTCTTGACACCAAGTCAGTTCTGACCTGAAACAACAAGATATGTGGTAAAATTGCATTTGTAAGCATATGCAATGTAGTTAAGCAAATCTAACCTTACAGAATGAAGATATTGTAAAACCATCCAAATCAAGCTTCTCTCAGCCTCATTTGTTCCTACACTATACTTAAGGGCATTATCTCTAATTGGTGAAGAGTATACATGTGTATTTGCAAGAAAACATTACAATTTTCACTTCTTGAAACCAAGTCAGTTCTGACCTGAAACAACAAGATATGTGGTAAAATTGCATTTGTAAGCATATGCAATGTAGTTAAGCACATCTAACCTTACAGAATCAAGAAATTACAAAACCATCCAAATCAAGCTTATCTCAGCCTGAAATACTCCCACACTATGGTAAGGAGCATTATCTCTAATAGGTGAAGAGTTTACATGTGTATTAGCAAGAAAAAAATACAATTCTTAAAATTCTTGAAACCAAGTCAGTTCTGACCTGAAACAACAAGATATGTGGTAAAATTGCATTTGTAAGCATATGTAATGTAGTTAAGCACATCTAACCTTACAGAATGAAGAAATTTGCAAAATCATCCAAATCAAGCTTCTCTCAGCCTCATTTGTTCCTACACTATACTTAAGGGCATTATCTCTAATAGGTGAAGAGTATACATGTGTATTTGCAAGAAAACATTACAATTCTTCACTTCTTGAAACCAAGTCAGTTCTGACCTGAAACAACAAGATATGTGGTAAAATTGCATTTGTAAGCATATGCAATGTAGTTAAGCACATCAAACCTTACAGAATGAAGATATTGTAAAACCATCCAAATCAAGCTTATCTCAGCCTGAAATTCTCCCACACTATATTAAAGAGCATTATCTCTAATAGGTGAAGAGTTTACATGTGTATTAGCAAGAAAAAAATACAATTCTTAAAATTCTTGAAACCCAGTCAGTTCTGACCTGAAACAACAAGATATGATGTAAAATTGCATTTGTAAGCATATGTAATGTAGTTAAGCACATCTCACCTTACAGAATGAAGATATTGCAAAACCATCCAAATCAAGCTTCTCTCAGCCTGAAATACTCCCACACTATACTTAAGGGCATTATCTCTAATAGGTGAAGAGTTTACATGTGTATTAGCAAGAAAACATTACAATTCATCATCTTCTTGAAACCAAGTCAGTTCTGACCTGAAACAACAAGATATGTTGTAAAATTGCATTTGTAAGCAGTTGTAATGTAGTTAAGCACATCTAACCTTACAGAATGAAGATATTGCAAAACCATCCAATTCAAGCTTCTCTCAGCCTCATTTGTTCCTACACTATACTTAAGGGCATTATCTCTAATACGTGAAGAGTTTACGTGTAATAGCAAGAATACATAACAATTCATCAACTTCTTGAAACCAAGTCAGTTCTGACCTAAAACAACAAGATATGTTGTAAAATTGCATTTGTAAGCATATGTAAAGTACTTAAGCACATCTAACCTTACAGAATGAAGATATTGCAAAAACATCCAAATCAAGCTTCTCTCAGCCTCATTTGTTCCTACACTATACTTAAGGGCATTATCTCTAATAGGTGAAGAGTATACATGTGTATTTGCAAGAAAACATTACAATTCTTTACTTCTTGAGACCAAGTCAGTTCTGACCTGAAACAACAAGATATGTGGTAAAATTGCATTTGTAAGCATATGTAATGTAGTTAAGCACATATCACCTTACAGAATGAAGATATTGCAAAACCATCCAAATCAAGCTTATCTCAGCCTGAAATACTCCCACACTATAGTAAAAAGCATTATCTCTAATAGGTGAAGAGTTTACATGTGTATTAGCAAGAAAAAAATACAATTCATCAACATCTTGAAACCAAGTCAGTTCTGACCTGATACAACAAGATATGTGGTAAAATTGCATTTGTAAGCATATGTAATGTAGTTAAGCACATCTAACCTTACAGAATAAAGAAATTACAAAACCATCCAAATCAATCTTATCTCAGCCTGAAATACTCCCACACTATAGTAAGGAGCATTATCTCTAATAGGTGAAGAGTTTACATGTGTATTAGCAAGAAAAAAATACAATTCTTAAAATTCTTGAAACCAAGTCAGTTCTGACCTGAAACAACAAGATATGTGGTAAAATTGCATTTGTAAGCATATGTAATGTAGTTAAGCCATCTAACCTTACAGAATGAAGATATTGCAAAACCATCCAAATCAAGCTTATCTCAGCCTGAAATACTCCCACACTATAGTAAAGAGCATTATCTCTAATAGGTGAAGAGTTTACATGTGTATTAGCAAGAAAAAAATACAATTCTTAAAATTGTTGAAACCAAGTCAGTTCTGACCTGACACAACAAGATATGTGGTAAAATTGCATTTGTAAGCATATGCAATGTAGTTAAGCACATCTCACCTTACAGAATGAAGATATTGCAAAACCATCCAAATCAAGCTTCTCTCAGCCTCATTTGTTCCTACACTATACTTAAGGAAATTATCTCTAATAGGTGAAGAGTTTACATGTGTATTAGCAAGAAAAAAATACAATTCATCAACTTCTTGAAACCAAGTCAGTTCTGACCTGAAACAACAAGATATGTTGTAAAATTGCATTTGTAAGCATATGTAATGTAGTTAAGCCATCTAACCTTACAGAATGAAGATATTGCAAAACCATCCAAATCAAGCTTATCTCAGCCTGAAATACTCCCACACTATAGTAAAGAGCATTATCTCTAATAGGTGAAGAGTTTACATGTGTATTAGCAAGAAAAAAATACAATTCTTAAAATTCTTGAAACCAAGTCAGTTCTGACCTGAAACAACAAGTTATGTTGTAAAATTGCATTTGTAAGCATATGTAATGTAGTTAAGCACATCTAACCTTACAGAATGAAGAGATTGCAAAAACATCCAAATCAAGCTTCTCTCAGCCTCATTTGTTCCTACACTATACTTAAGGGCATTATCTCTAATAGGTGAAGTGTATTTGCAAGAAAACATTACAATTCTTTACTTCTTGAGACCAAGTCAGTTCTGACCTGAAACAACAAGATATGTGGTAAAATTGCATTTGTAAGCATATGTAATGTAGTTAAGCACATCTAACCTTACAGAATGAAGATATTGCAAAACCATCCAAATCAAGCTTCTCTCAGCCTCATTTGTTCCTACACTATACTTAAGGGCATTATCTCTAATAGGTGAAGAGTATACATGTGTATTAGCAAGAAAAAAATACAATTCTTAAAATTCTTGAAACCAAGTCAGTTCTGACCTGAAACAACAAGATATGTGGTAAAATTGCATTTGTAAGCATATGCAATGTAGTTAAGCACATCTCACCTTACAGAATGAAGATATTGCAAAACCATCCAAATCAAGCTTCTCTCAGCCTCATTTGTTCCTACACTATACTTAAGGAAATTATCTCTAATAGGTGAAGAGTTTACATGTGTATTAGCAAGAAAAAAATACAATTCATCAACTTCTTGAAACCAAGTCAGTTCTGACCTGAAACAACAAGATATGTGGTAAAATTGCATTTGTAAGCATATGCAATGTAGTTAAGCAAATCTAACCTTACAGAATGAAGATATTGTAAAACCATCCAAATCAAGCTTCTCTCAGCCTCATTTGTTCCTACACTATACTTAAGGGCATTATCTCTAATTGGTGAAGAGTATACATGTGTATTTGCAAGAAAACATTACAATTCTTCACTTCTTGAAACCAAGTCAGTTCTGACCTGAAACAACAAGATATGTGGTAAAATTGCATTTGTAAGCATATGCAATGTAGTTAAGCACATCTAACCTTACAGAATGAAGATATTGTAAAACCATCCAAATCAAGCTTATCTCAGCCTGAAATACTCCCACACTATAGTAAAGAGCATTATCTCTAATAGGTGAAGAGTTTACATGTGTATTAGCAAGAAAAAAATACATTTCATCAACTTCTTGAAACCAAGTCAGTTCTGACCTAAAACAACAAGATATGTTGTAAAATTGCATTTGTAAGCATATGTAAAGTACTTAAGCACATCTAACCTTACAGAATGAAGATATTGCAAAAACATCCAAATCAAGCTTCTCTCAGCCTCATTTGTTCCTACACTATACTTAAGGGCATTATCTCTAATAGGTGAAGAGTTTACATGTGTATTAGCAAGATAAGATTACAATTCATCAACTTCTTGAAACCAAGTCAGTTCTGACCTGATACAACAAGATATGTGGTAAAATTGCATTTGTAAGCATATGTAATGTAGTTAAGCACATCTAACCTTACAGAATCAAGAAATTACAAAACCATCCAAATCAAGCTTATCTCAGCCTGAAATACTCCCACACTATGGTAAGGAGCATTATCTCTAATAGGTGAAGAGTTTACATGTGTATTAGCAAGAAAAAAATACAATTCTTAAAATTCTTGAAACCAAGTCAGTTCTGACCTGAAACAACAAGATATGTGGTAAAATTGCATTTGTAAGCATATGTAATGTAGTTAAGCACATCTAACCTTACAGAATGAAGAAATTTGCAAAATCATCCAAATCAAGCTTCTCTCAGCCTCATTTGTTCCTACACTATACTTAAGGGCATTATCTCTAATAGGTGAAGAGTATACATGTGTATTTGCAAGAAAACATTACAATTCTTCACTTCTTGAAACCAAGTCAGTTCTGACCTGAAACAACAAGATATGTGGTAAAATTGCATTTGTAAGCATATGCAATGTAGTTAAGCACATCAAACCTTACAGAATGAAGATATTGTAAAACCATCCAAATCAAGCTTATCTCAGCCTGAAATTCTCCCACACTATATTAAAGAGCATTATCTCTAATAGGTGAAGAGTTTACATGTGTATTAGCAAGAAAAAAATACAATTCTTAAAATTCTTGAAACCCAGTCAGTTCTGACCTGAAACAACAAGATATGATGTAAAATTGCATTTGTAAGCATATGTAATGTAGTTAAGCCATCTAACCTTACAGAATGAAGATATTGCAAAACCATCCAAATCAAGCTTATCTCAGCCTGAAATACTCCCACACTATAGTAAAGAGCATTATCTCTAATAGGTGAAGAGTTTACATGTGTATTAGCAAGAAAAAAATACAATTCTTAAAATTCTTGAAACCAAGTCAGTTCTGACCTGAAACAACAAGTTATGTTGTAAAATTGCATTTGTAAGCATTAATGTAGTTAAGCCATCTAACCTTACAGAATGAAGATATTGCAAAACCATCCAAATCAAGCTTCTCTCAGCCTCATTTGTTCCTACACTATACTTAAGGGCATTATCTCTAATTGGTGAAGAGTATACATGTGTATTTGCAAGAAAACATTACAATTTTCACTTCTTGAAACCAAGTCAGTTCTGACCTGAAACAACAAGATATGTGGTAAAATTGCATTTGTAAGCATATGCAATGTAGTTAAGCACATCTAACCTTACAGAATCAAGAAATTACAAAACCATCCAAATCAAGCTTATCTCAGCCTGAAATACTCCCACACTATGGTAAGGAGCATTATCTCTAATAGGTGAGGAGTTTACATGTGTATTAGCAAGAAAAAAATACAATTCTTAAAATTCTTGAAACCAAGTCAGTTCTGACCTGAAACAACAAGATATGTGGTAAAATTGCATTTGTAAGCATATGTAATGTAGTTAATCACATCTAACCTTACAGAATGAAGAAATTTGCAAAATCATCCAAATCAAGCTTCTCTCAGCCTCATTTGTTCCTACACTATACTTAAGGGCATTATCTCTAATAGGTGAAGAGTATACATGTGTATTTGCAAGAAAACATTACAATTCTTCACTTCTTGAAACCAAGTCAGTTCTGACCTGAAACAACAAGATATGTGGTAAAATTGCATTTGTAAGCATATGCAATGTAGTTAAGCACATCAAACCTTACAGAATGAAGATATTGTAAAACCATCCAAATCAAGCTTATCTCAGCCTGAAATTCTCCCACACTATATTAAAGAGCATTATCTCTAATAGGTGAAGAGTTTACATGTGTATTAGCAAGAAAAAAATACAATTCTTAAAATTCTTGAAACCCAGTCAGTTCTGACCTGAAACAACAAGATATGTTGTAAAATTGCATTTGTAAGCATATGTAATGTAGTTAAGCCATCTAACCTTACAGAATGATGATATTGCAAAACCATCCAAATCAAGCTTATCTCAGCCTGAAATACTCCCACACTATAGTAAAGAGCATTATCTCTAATAGGTGAAGAGTTTACATGTGTATTAGCAAGAAAAAAATACAATTCTTAAAATTCTTGAAACCAAGTCAGTTCTGACCTGAAACAACAAGTTATGTTGTAAAATTGCATTTGTAAGCATATGTAATGTAGTTAAGCACATCTAACCTTACAGAATGAAGAGATTGCAAAAACATCCAAATCAAGCTTCTCTCAGCCTCATTTGTTCCTACACTATACTTAAGGGCATTATCTCTAATAGGTGAAGAGTATACATGTGTATTTGCAAGAAAACATTACAATTCTTTACTTCTTGAGACCAAGTCAGTTCTGACCTGAAACAACAAGATATGTGGTAAAATTGCATTTGTAAGCATATGTAATGTAGTTAAGCACATCTAACCTTACAGAATGAAGATATTGCAAAACCATCCAAATCAAGCTTCTCTCAGCCTCATTTGTTCCTACACTATACTTAAGGGCATTATCTCTAATAGGTGAAGAGTATACATGTGTATTAGCAAGAAAAAAATACAATTCTTAAAATTCTTGAAACCAAGTCAGTTCTGACCTGAAACAACAAGATATGTGGTAAAATTGCATTTGTAAGCATATGCAATGTAGTTAAGCACATCTCACCTTACAGAATGAAGATATTGCAAAACCATCCAAATCAAGCTTCTCTCAGCCTCATTTGTTCCTACACTATACTTAAGGAAATTATCTCTAATAGGTGAAGAGTTTACATGTGATTAGCAAGAAAAAAATACAATTCATCAACTTCTTGAAACCAAGTCAGTTCTGACCTGAAACAACAAGATATGTGGTAAAATTGCATTTGTAAGCATATGCAATGTAGTTAAGCAAATCTAACCTTACAGAATGAAGATATTGTAAAACCATCCAAATCAAGCTTCTCTCAGCCTCATTTGTTCCTACACTATACTTAAGGGCATTATCTCTAATTGGTGAAGAGTATACATGTGTATTTGCAAGAAAACATTACAATTCTTCACTTCTTGAAACCAAGTCAGTTCTGACCTGAAACAACAAGATATGTGGTAAAATTGCATTTGTAAGCATATGCAATGTAGTTAAGCACATCTAACCTTACAGAATGAAGATATTGTAAAACCATCCAAATCAAGCTTATCTCAGCCTGAAATACTCCCACACTATAGTAAAGAGCATTATCTCTAATAGGTGAAGAGTTTACATGTGTATTAGCAAGAAAAAAATACATTTCATCAACTTCTTGAAACCAAGTCAGTTCTGACCTAAAACAACAAGATATGTTGTAAAATTGCATTTGTAAGCATATGTAAAGTACTTAAGCACATCTAACCTTACAGAATGAAGATATTGCAAAAACATCCAAATCAAGCTTCTCTCAGCCTCATTTGTTCCTACACTATACTTAAGGGCATTATCTCTAATAGGTGAAGAGTTTACATGTGTATTAGCAAGATAAGATTACAATTCATCAACTTCTTGAAACCAAGTCAGTTCTGACCTGATACAACAAGATATGTGGTAAAATTGCATTTGTAAGCATATGTAATGTAGTTAAGCACATCTAACCTTACAGAATCAAGAAATTACAAAACCATCCAAATCAAGCTTATCTCAGCCTGAAATACTCCCACACTATGGTAAGGAGCATTATCTCTAATAGGTGAAGAGTTTACATGTGTATTAGCAAGAAAAAAATACAATTCTTAAAATTCTTGAAACCAAGTCAGTTCTGACCTGAAACAACAAGATATGTGGTAAAATTGCATTTGTAAGCATATGTAATGTAGTTAAGCACATCTAACCTTACAGAATGAAGAAATTTGCAAAATCATCCAAATCAAGCTTCTCTCAGCCTCATTTGTTCCTACACTATACTTAAGGGCATTATCTCTAATAGGTGAAGAGTATACATGTGTATTTGCAAGAAAACATTACAATTCTTCACTTCTTGAAACCAAGTCAGTTCTGACCTGAAACAACAAGATATGTGGTAAAATTGCATTTGTAAGCATATGCAATGTAGTTAAGCACATCAAACCTTACAGAATGAAGATATTGTAAAACCATCCAAATCAAGCTTATCTCAGCCTGAAATTCTCCCACACTATATTAACGAGCATTATCTCTAATAGGTGAAGAGTTTACATGTGTATTAGCAAGAAAAAAATACAATTCTTAAAATTCTTGAAACCCAGTCAGTTCTGACCTGAAACAACAAGATATGATGTAAAATTGCATTTGTAAGCATATGTAATGTAGTTAAGCACATCTCACCTTACAGAATGAAGATATTGCAAAACCATCCAAATCAAGCTTATCTCAGCCTGAAATACTCCCAAACTATAGTAAAGGGCATTATCTCTAATAGGTGAAGAGTTTACATGTGTATTAGCAAGAAAAAAATACAATTCTTAAAATTCTTGAAACCAAGTCAGTTCTGACCTGAAACAACAAGATATGTTGTAAAATTGCATTTGTAAGCATATGTAATGTAGTTAAGCCATCTAACCTTACAGAATGAAGATATTGCAAAACCATCCAAATCAAGCTTATCTCAGCCTGAAATACTCCCACACTATAGTAAAGAGCATTATCTCTAATAGGTGAAGAGTTTACATGTGTATTAGCAAGAAAAAAATACAATTCTTAAAATTCTTGAAACCAAGTCAGTTCTGACCTGAAACAACAAGTTATGTTGTAAAATTGCATTTGTAAGCATTAATGTAGTTAAGCCATCTAACCTTACAGAATGAAGATATTGCAAAACCATCCAAATCAAGCTTCTCTCAGCCTCATTTGTTCCTACACTATACTTAAGGGCATTATCTCTAATTGGTGAAGAGTATACATGTGTATTTGCAAGAAAACATTACAATTTTCACTTCTTGAAACCAAGTCAGTTCTGACCTGAAACAACAAGATATGTGGTAAAATTGCATTTGTAAGCATATGCAATGTAGTTAAGCACATCTAACCTTACAGAATCAAGAAATTACAAAACCATCCAAATCAAGCTTATCTCAGCCTGAAATACTCCCACACTATGGTAAGGAGCATTATCTCTAATAGGTGAAGAGTTTACATGTGTATTAGCAAGAAAAAAATACAATTCTTAAAATTCTTGAAACCAAGTCAGTTCTGACCTGAAACAACAAGATATGTGGTAAAATTGCATTTGTAAGCATATGTAATGTAGTTAATCACATCTAACCTTACAGAATGAAGAAATTTGCAAAATCATCCAAATCAAGCTTCTCTCAGCCTCATTTGTTCCTACACTATACTTAAGGGCATTATCTCTAATAGGTGAAGAGTATACATGTGTATTTGCAAGAAAACATTACAATTCTTCACTTCTTGAAACCAAGTCAGTTCTGACCTGAAACAACAAGATATGTGGTAAAATTGCATTTGTAAGCATATGCAATGTAGTTAAGCACATCAAACCTTACAGAATGAAGATATTGTAAAACCATCCAAATCAAGCTTATCTCAGCCTGAAATTCTCCCACACTATATTAAAGAGCATTATCTCTAATAGGTGAAGAGTTTACATGTGTATTAGCAAGAAAAAAATACAATTCTTAAAATTCATGAAACCCAGTCAGTTCTGACCTGAAACAACAAGATATGATGTAAAATTGCATTTGTAAGCATATGTAATGTAGTTAAGCACATCTAACCTTACAGAATGAAGATATTGCAAAAACATCCAAATCAAGCTTCTCTCAGCCTCATTTGTTCCTACACTTTACTTAAGGGCATTATCTCTAATAGGTGAAGAGTATACATGTGTATTTGCATGAAAACATTACAATTCTTCACTTCTTGAAACCAAGTCAGTTCTGACCTGAAACAACAAGATATGTGGTAAAATTGCATTTGTAAGCATATGTAATGTAGTTAAGCCATCTAACCTTACAGAATGAAGATATTGCAAAACCATCCAAATCAAGCTTATCTCAGCCTGAAATACTCCCACACCATAGTAAAGGACATTATCTCTAATAGGTGAAGAGTTTACGTGTATTAGCAAGAAAACATAACAATTCATCAACTTCTTGAAACCAAGTCAGTTCTGACCTAAAACAACAAGATATGTTGTAAAATTGCATTTGTAAGCATATGTAATGTAGTTAAGCCATCTAACCTTACAGAATGAAGATATTGCAAAACCATCCAAATCAAGCTTCTCTCATCCTCATTTGTTCCTACATTATACTTAAGGACATTATCTCTAATAGGTGAAGAGTATACATGTGTATTTGCAAGAAAACATTACAATTCTTTACTTCTTGAGACCAAGTCAGTTCTGACCTGAAACAACAAGATATGTGGTAAAATTGCATTTGTAAGCATATGTAATGTAGTTAAGCACATCTCACCTTACAGAATGAAGATATTGCAAAACCATCCAAATCAAGCTTATCTCAGCCTGAAATACTCCCACACTATAGTAAAAAGCATTATCTCTAATACGTGAAGAGTTTACATGTGTATTAGCAAGAAAGAAATACAATTCATCAACTTCTTGAAACCAAGTCAGTTCTGACCTGATACAACAAGATATGTGGTAAAATTGCATTTGTAAGCATATGTAATGTAGTTAAGCACATCTAACCTTACAGAATAAAGAAATTACAAAACCATCCAAATCAAGCTTATCTCAGCCTGAAATACTCCCACACTATAGTAAGGAGCATTATCTCTAATAGGTGAAGAGTTTACATGTGTATTAGCAAGAAAACAATACAATTCTTAAAATTCTTGAAACCAAGTCAGTTCTGACCTGAAACAACAAGATATGTTGTAAAATTGCATTTGTAAGTATATGTAATGTAGTTAAGCCATCTAACCTTACAGAATGAAGATATTGCAAAACCATCCAAATCAAGCTTATCTCAGCCTGAAATACTCCCACACTATAGTAAAGGACATTATCTCTAATAGGTGAAGAGTTTACATGTGTATTAGCAAGAAAAAAATACAATTCTTAAAATTCTTGAAACCAAGTCAGTTCTGACCTGAAACAACAAGATATGTGGTAAATTTGCATTTGTAAGCATATGTAATGTAGTTAAGCACATCTAACCTTACAGAATGAAGAAATTGAAAAAATCATCCAAATCAAGCTTCTCTCAGCCTCATTTGTTCCTACACTATACTTAAGGGCATTATCTCTAATAGGTGAAGAGTATACATGTGTATTTGCAAGAAAACATTACAATTCTTCACTTCTTGAAACCAAGTCAGTTCTGACCTGAAACAACAAGATATGTGGTAAAATTGCATTTGTAAGCATATGCAATGTAGTTAAGCACATCTAACCTTACAAAATGAAGATATTGCAAAACCATCCAAATCAAGCTTATCTCAGCCTGAAATACTCCCAAACTATAGTAAAGGGCATTATCTCTAATAGGTGAAGAGTTTACATGTGTATTAGCAAGAAAACAATACAATTCTTAAAATTCTTGAAACCAAGTCAGTTCTGACCTGAAACAACATGATATGTGGTTAAATTGCATTTGTAAGCATATGTAATGTAGTTAAGCACATCTAACCTTACAGAATGAAGATATTGTAAAACCATCCAAATCAAGCTTACCTCAGCCTGAAATACTCCCACACTATAGTAAAGGACATTATCTCTAATAGGTGAAGAGTTTACGTGTATTAGCAAGAAAAAAATACAATTCTTAAAATTCTTGAAACCAAGTCAGTTCTGACCTGAAACAACAAGATATGTGGTAAAATTGCATTTGTAAGCATATGCAATGTAGTTAAGCAAATCTAACCTTACAGAATGAAGATATTGTAAAACCATCCAAATCAAGCTTCTCTCAGCCTCATTTGTTCCTACACTATACTTAAGGGCATTATCTCTAATTGGTGAAGAGTATACATGTGTATTTGCAAGAACACATTACAATTCTTCACTTCTTGAAACCAAGTCAGTTCTGACCTGAAACAACAAGATATGTGGTAAAATTGCATTTGTAAGCATATGTAATGTAGTTAAGCACATCTCACCTTACAGAATGAAGATATTGCAAAACCATCCAAATCAAGCTTATCTCAGCCTGAAATACTCCCACACTATAGTAAAAAGCATTATCTCTAATACGTGAAGAGTTTACATGTGTATTAGCAAGAAAGAAATACAATTCATCAACTTCTTGAAACCAAGTCAGTTCTGACCTGATACAACAAGATATGTGGTAAAATTGCATTTGTAAGCATATGTAATGTAGTTAAGCACATCTAACCTTACAGAATAAAGAAATTACAAAACCATCCAAATCAAGCTTATCTCAGCCTGAAATACTCCCACACTATAGTAAGGAGCATTATCTCTAATAGGTGAAGAGTTTACATGTGTATTAGCAAGAAAACAATACAATTCTTAAAATTCTTGAAACCAAGTCAGTTCTGACCTGAAACAACAAGATATGTTGTAAAATTGCATTTGTAAGTATATGTAATGTAGTTAAGCCATCTAACCTTACAGAATGAAGATATTGCAAAACCATCCAAATCAAGCTTATCTCAGCCTGAAATACTCCCACACTATAGTAAAGGACATTATCTCTAATAGGTGAAGAGTTTACATGTGTATTAGCAAGAAAAAAATACAATTCTTAAAATTCTTGAAACCAAGTCAGTTCTGACCTGAAACAACAAGATATGTGGTAAATTTGCATTTGTAAGCATATGTAATGTAGTTAAGCACATCTAACCTTACAGAATGAAGAAATTGAAAAATACATCCAAATCAAGCTTCTCTCAGCCTCATTTGTTCCTACACTATACTTAAGGGCATTATCTCTAATAGGTGAAGAGTATACATGTGTATTTGCAAGAAAACATTACAATTCTTCACTTCTTGAAACCAAGTCAGTTCTGACCTGAAACAACAAGATATGTGGTAAAATTGCATTTGTAAGCATATGCAATGTAGTTAAGCACATCTAACCTTACAAAATGAAGATATTGCAAAACCATCCAAATCAAGCTTATCTCAGCCTGAAATACTCCCAAACTATAGTAAAGGGCATTATCTCTAATAGGTGAAGAGTTTACATGTGTATTAGCAAGAAAACAATACAATTCTTAAAATTCTTGAAACCAAGTCAGTTCTGACCTGAAACAACATGATATGTGGTTAAATTGCATTTGTAAGCATATGTAATGTAGTTAAGCACATCTAACCTTACAGAATGAAGATATTGTAAAACCATCCAAATCAAGCTTACCTCAGCCTGAAATACTCCCACACTATAGTAAAGGACATTATCTCTAATAGGTGAAGAGTTTACGTGTATTAGCAAGAAAAAAATACAATTCTTAAAATTCTTGAAACCAAGTCAGTTCTGACCTGAAACAACAAGATATGTGGTAAAATTGCATTTGTAAGCATATGCAATGTAGTTAAGCAAATCTAACCTTACAGAATGAAGATATTGTAAAACCATCCAAATCAAGCTTCTCTCAGCCTCATTTGTTCCTACACTATACTTAAGGGCATTATCTCTAATTGGTGAAGAGTATACATGTGTATTTGCAAGAACACATTACAATTCTTCACTTCTTGAAACCAAGTCAGTTCTGACCTGAAACAACAAGATATGTGGTAAAATTGCATTTGTAAGCATATGCAATTTAGTTAAGCACATCTAACCTTACAGAATGAAGATATTGTAAAACCATCCAAATCAAGCTTATCTCAGCCTGAAATACTCCCACACTATAGTAAAGAGCATTATCTCTAATAGGTGAAGAGTTTACATGTGTATTAGCAAGAAAAAAATACAATTCTTAAAATTCTTGAAACCCAGTCAGTTCTGACCTGATACAACAAGATATGTGGTAAAATTGCATTTGTAAGCATATGTAATGTAGTTAAGCACATCTAACCTTACAGAATGAAGAAATTTGCAAAATCATCCAAATCAAGCTTCTCTCAGCCTCATTTGTTCCTACACTATACTTAAGGGCATTATCTCTAATAGGTGAAGAGTATACATGTGTATTTGCAAGAAAACATTACAATTCTTCACTTCTTGAAACCAAGTCAGTTCTGACCTGAAACAACAAGATATGTGGTAAAATTGCATTTGTAAGCATATGCAATGTAGTTAAGCACATCAAACCTTACAGAATGAAGATATTGTAAAACCATCCAAATCAAGCTTATCTCAGCCTGAAATTCTCCCACACTATATTAAAGAGCATTATCTCTAATAGGTGAAGAGTTTACATGTGTATTAGCAAGAAAAAAATACAATTCTTAAAATTCTTGAAACCCAGTCAGTTCTGACCTGAAACAACAAGATATGATGTAAAATTGCATTTGTAAGCATATGTAATGTAGTTAAGCACATCTCACCTTACAGAATGAAGATATTGCAAAACCATCCAAATCAAGCTTATCTCAGCCTGAAATACTCCCAAACTATAGTAAAGGGCATTATCTCTAATAGGTGAAGAGTTTACATGTGTATTAGCAAGAAAAAAATACAATTCTTAAAATTCTTGAAACCAAGTCAGTTCTGACCTGAAACAACAAGATATGTTGTAAAATTGCATTTGTAGGCATATGTAATGTAGTTAAGCCATCTAACCTTACAGATTGAAGATATTGCAAAACCATCCAAATCAAGCTTATCTCAGCCTGAAATACTCCCACACTATAGTAAAGAGCATTATCTCTAATAGGTGAAGAGTTTACATGTGTATTAGCAAGAAAAAAATACAATTCTTAAAATTCTTGAAACCAAGTCAGTTCTGACCTGAAACAACAAGTTATGTTGTAAAATTGCATTTGTAAGCATATGTAATGTAGTTAAGCACATCTAACCTTACAGAATGAAGATATTGCAAAAACATCCAAATCAAGCTTCTCTCAGCCTCATTTGTTCCTACACTGTACTTAAAGGCATTATCTCTAATAGGTGAAGAGTATACATGTGTATTTGCAAGAAAACATTACAATTCTTTACTTCTTGAGACCAAGTCAGTTCTGACCTGAAACAACAAGATTGTGGTAAAATTGCATTTGTAAGCATATGTAATGTAGTTAAGCACATCTAACCTTACAGAATGAAGATATTGCAAAACCATCCAAATCAAGCTTCTCTCAGCCTGAAATTCTCCCACACTATATTAAAGAGCATTATCTCTAATAGGTGAAGAGTTTACATGTGTATTAGCAAGAAAAAAATACAATTCTTAAAATTCTTGAAACCAAGTCAGTTCTGACCTGAAACAACAAGATATGTTGTAAAATTGCATTTGTAAGCATATGTAATGTAGTTAAGCACATCTCACCTTACAGAATGAAGATATTGCAAAACCATCCAAATCAAGCTTATCTCAGCCTGAAATACTCCCAAACTATAGTAAAGGGCATTATCTCTAATAGGTGAAGAGTTTACATGTGTATTAGTAAGAAAACAATACAATTCTTAAAATTCTTGACACCAAGTCAGTTCTGACCTGAAACAACAAGATATGTGGTAAAATTGCATTTGTAAGCATATGCAATGTAGTTAAGCAAATCTAACCTTACAGAATGAAGATATTGTAAAACCATCCAAATCAAGCTTCTCTCAGTCTCATTTGTTCCTACACTATACTTAAGGGCATTATCTCTAATTGGTGAAGAGTATACATGTGTATTTGCAAGAAAACATTACAATTCTTCACTTCTTGAAACCAAGTCAGTTCTGACCTGAAACAACAAGATATGTGGTAAAATTGCATTTGTAAGCATATGCAATGTAGTTAAGCACATCTAACCTTACAGAATGAAGATATTGTAAAACCATCCAAATCAAGCTTATCTCAGCCTGAAATACTCCCACACTATAGTAAAGAGCATTATCTCTAATAGGTGAAGAGTTTACGTGTATTAGCAAGAAAAAAATACAATTCTTAAAATTCTTGAAACCCAATCAGTTCTGACCTGAAACAACAAGATATGATGTAAAATTGCATTTGTAAGCATATGTAATGTAGTTAAGCACATCTCACCTTACAGAATGAAGATATTGCAAAACCATCCAAATCAAGCTTATCTCAGCCTGAAATACTCCCAAACTATAGTAAAGGGCATTATCTCTAATAGGTGAAGAGTTTACATGTGTATTAGTAAGAAAACAATACAATTCTTAAAATTCTTGACACCAAGTCAGTTCTGACCTGAAACAACAAGATATGTGGTAAAATTGCATTTGTAAGCATATGCAATGTAGTTAAGCAAATCTAACCTTACAGAATGAAGATATTGTAAAACCATCCAAATCAAGCTTCTCTCAGCCTCATTTGTTCCTACACTATACTTAAGGGCATTATCTCTAATTGGTGAAGAGTATACATGTGTATTTGCAAGAAAACATTACAATTTTCACTTCTTGAAACCAAGTCAGTTCTGACCTGAAACAACAAGATATGTGGTAAAATTGCATTTGTAAGCATATGCAATGTAGTTAAGCACATCTAACCTTACAGAATCAAGAAATTACAAAACCATCCAAATCAAGCTTATCTCAGCCTGAAATACTCCCACACTATGGTAAGGAGCATTATCTCTAATAGGTGAAGAGTTTACATGTGTATTAGCAAGAAAAAAATACAATTCTTAAAATTCTTGAAACCAAGTCAGTTCTGACCTGAAACAACAAGATATGTGGTAAAATTGCATTTGTAAGCATATGTAATGTAGTTAAGCACATCTAACCTTACAGAATGAAGAAATTTGCAAAATCATCCAAATCAAGCTTCTCTCAGCCTCATTTGTTCCTACACTATACTTAAGGGCATTATCTCTAATAGGTGAAGAGTATACATGTGTATTTGCAAGAAAACATTACAATTCTTCACTTCTTGAAACCAAGTCAGTTCTGACCTGAAACAACAAGATATGTGGTAAAATTGCATTTGTAAGCATATGCAATGTAGTTAAGCACATCAAACCTTACAGAATGAAGATATTGTAAAACCATCCAAATCAAGCTTATCTCAGCCTGAAATTCTCCCACACTATATTAAAGAGCATTATCTCTAATAGGTGAAGAGTTTACATGTGTATTAGCAAGAAAAAAATACAATTCTTAAAATTCTTGAAACCCAGTCAGTTCTGACCTGAAACAACAAGTTATGATGTAAAATTGCATTTGTAAGCATATGTAATGTAGTTAAGCACATCTAACCTTACAGAATGAAGATATTGCAAAAACATCCAAATCAAGCTTCTCTCAGCCTCATTTGTTCCTACACTATACTTAAGGGCATTATCTCTAATAGGTGAAGAGTATACATGTGTATTTGCATGAAAACATTACAATTCTTCACTTCTTGAAACCAAGTCAGTTCTGACCTGAAACAACAAGATATGTGGTAAAATTGCATTTGTAAGCATATGTAATGTAGTTAAGCCATCTAACCTTACAGAATGAAGATATTGCAAAACCATCCAAATCAAGCTTATCTCAGCCTGAAATACTCCCACACCATAGTAAAGGACATTATCTCTAATAGGTGAAGAGTTTACGTGTATTAGCAAGAAAACATAACAATTCATCAACTTCTTGAAACCAAGTCAGTTCTGACCTAAAACAACAAGATATGTTGTAAAATTGCATTTGTAAGCATATGTAATGTAGTTAAGCCATCTAACCTTACAGAATGAAGATATTGCAAAACCATCCAAATCAAGCTTCTCTCAGCCTCATTTGTTCCTACATTATACTTAAGGACATTATCTCTAATAGGTGAAGAGTATACATGTGTATTTGCAAGAAAACATTACAATTCTTTACTTCTTGAGACCAAGTCAGTTCTGACCTGAAACAACAAGATATGTGGTAAAATTGCATTTGTAAGCATATGTAATGTAGTTAAGCACATCTCACCTTACAGAATGAAGATATTGCAAAACCATCCAAATCAAGCTTATCTCAGCCTGAAATACTCCCACACTATAGTAAAAAGCCTTATCTCTAATACGTGAAGAGTTTACATGTGTATTAGCAAGAAAGAAATACAATTCATCAACTTCTTGAAACCAAGTCAGTTCTGACCTGATACAACAAGATATGTGGTAAAATTGCATTTGTAAGCATATGTAATGTAGTTAAGCACATCTAACCTTACAGAATAAAGAAATTACAAAACCATCCAAATCAAGCTTATCTCAGCCTGAAATACTCCCACACTATAGTAAGGAGCATTATCTCTAATAGGTGAAGAGTTTACATGTGTATTAGCAAGAAAACAATACAATTCTTAAAATTCTTGAAACCAAGTCAGTTCTGACCTGAAACAACAAGATATGTTGTAAAATTGCATTTGTAAGTATATGTAATGTAGTTAAGCCATCTAACCTTACAGAATGAAGATATTGCAAAACCATCCAAATCAAGCTTATCTCAGCCTGAAATACTCCCAAACTATAGTAAAGGACATTATCTCTAATAGGTGAAGAGTTTACATGTGTATTAGCAAGAAAAAAATACAATTCTTAAAATTCTTGAAACCAAGTCAGTTCTGACCTGAAACAACAAGATATGTGGTAAATTTGCATTTGTAAGCATATGTAATGTAGTTAAGCACATCTAACCTTACAGAATGAAGAAATTGCAAAATCATCCAAATCAAGCTTCTCTCAGCCTCATTTGTTCCTACACTATACTTAAGGGCATTATCTCTAATAGGTGAAGAGTATACATGTGTATTTGCAAGAAAACATTACAATTCTTCACTTCTTGAAACCAAGTCAGTTCTGACCTGAAACAACAAGATATGTGGTAAAATTGCATTTGTAAGCATATGCAATGTAGTTAAGCACATCAAACCTTACAGAATGAAGATATTGCAAAACCATCCAAATCAAGCTTATCTCAGCCTGAAATACTCCCAAACTATAGTAAAGGGCATTATCTCTAATAGGTGAAGAGTTTACATGTGTATTAGCAAGAAAACAATACAATTCTTAAAATTCTTGAAACCAAGTCAGTTCTGACCTGAAACAACATGATATGTGGTTAAATTGCATTTGTAAGCATATGTAATGTAGTTATGCACATCTAACCTTACAGAATGAAGATATTGTAAAACCATCCAAATCAAGCTTACCTCAGCCTGAAATACTCCCACACTATAGTAAAGGACATTATCTCTAATAGGTGAAGAGTTTACGTGTATTAGCAAGAAAAAAATACAATTCTTAAAATTCTTGAAACCCAGTCAGTTCTGACCTGAAACAACAAGATATGTTGTAAAATTGCATTTGTAAGCATATGTAATGTAGTTAAGCCATCTAACCTTACAGAATGAAGATATTGCAAAACCATCCAAATCAAGCTTCTCTCAGCCTCATTTGTTCCTACATTATACTTAAGGACATTATCTCTAATAGGTGAAGAGTATACATGTGTATTTGCAAGAAAACATTGCAATTCTTTACTTCTTGAGACCAAGTCAGTTCTGACCTGAAACAACAAGATATGTGGTAAAATTGCATTTGTAAGCATATGTAATGTAGTTAAGCACATCTCACCTTACAGAATGAAGATATTGCAAAACCATCCAAATCAAGCTTATCTCAGCCTGAAATACTCCCACACTATAGTAAAAAGCATTATCTCTAATACGTGAAGAGTTTACATGTGTATTAGCAAGAAAAAAATACAATTCATCAACTTCTTGAAACCAAGTCAGTTCTGACCTGATACAACAATATATGTGGTAAAATTGCATTTGTAAGCATATGTAATGTAGTTAAGCAAATCTAACCTTACAGAATAAAGAAATTACAAAACCATCCAAATCAAGCTTATCTCAGCCTGAAATACTCCCACACTATAGTAAGGAGCATTATCTCTAATAGGTGAAGAGTTTACATGTGTATTAGCAAGAAAACAATACAATTCTTAAAATTCTTGAAACCAAGTCAGTTCTGACCTGAAACAACAAGATATGTTGTAAAATTGCATTTGTAAGTATATGTAATGTAGTTAAGCCATCTAACCTTACAGAATGAAGATATTGCAAAACCATCCAAATCAAGCTTATCTCAGCCTGAAATACTCCCACACTATAGTAAAGGACATTATCTCTAATAGGTGAAGAGTTTACATGTGTATTAGCAAGAAAAAAATACAATTCTTAAAATTCTTGAAACCAAGTCAGTTCTGACCTGAAACAACAAGATATGTGGTAAATTTGTATTTGTAAGCATATGTAATGTAGTTAAGCACATCTAACCTTACAGAATGAAGAAATTGCAAAATCATCCAAATCAAGCTTCTCTCAGCCTCATTTGTTCCTACACTATACTTAAGGGCATTATCTCTAATAGGTGAAGAGTATACATGTGTATTTGCAAGAAAACATTACAATTCTTCACTTCTTGAAACCAAGTCAGTTCTGACCTGAAACAACAAGATATGTGGTAAAATTGCATTTGTAAGCATATGCAATGTAGTTAAGCACATCAAACCTTACAGAATGAAGATATTGTAAAACCATCCAAATCAAGCTTATCTCAGCCTGAAATACTCCCACACTATATTAAAGAGCATTATCTCTAATAGGTGAAGAGTTTACATGTGTATTAGCAAGAAAAAAATACAATTCTTAAAATTCTTGAAACCAAGTCAGTTCTGACCTGAAACAACAAGATATGATGTAAAATTGCATTTGTAAGCATATGTAATGTAGTTAAGCACATCTCACCTTACAGAATGAAGATATTGCAAAACCATCCAAATCAAGCTTATCTCAGCCTGAAATACTCCCAAACTATAGTAAAGGGCATTATCTCTAATAGGTGAAGAGTTTACATGTGTATTAGCAAGAAAACAATACAATTCTTAAAATTCTTGAAACCAAGTCAGTTCTGACCTGAAACAACAAGATATGTTGTAAAATTGCATTTGTAAGCATATGTAAAGTAGTTAAGCCATCTAACCTTACAGAATGAAGATATTGCAAAACCATCCAAATCAAGCTTATCTCTGCCTGAAATACTCCCACACTATAGTAAAGGACATTATCTCTAATAGGTGAAGAGTTTACATGTGTATTAGCAAGAAAAAAATACAATTCTTAAAATTCTTGATACCAAGTCAGTTCTGACCTGAAACAACAAGATATGTGGTAAATTTGCATTTGTAAGCATATGTAATGTAGTTAAGCACATCTAACCTTACAGAATGAAGAAATTGCAAAATCATCCAAATCAAGCTTCTCTCAGCCTCATTTGTTCCTACACTATACTTAAGGGCATTATCTCTAATAGGTGAAGAGTATACATGTGTATTTGCAAGAAAACATTACAATTCTTTACTTCTTGAGACCAAGTCAGTTCTGACCTGAATCAACAAGATATGTGGTAAATTTGCATTTGTAAGCATATGTAATGTAGTTAAGCACATCTCACCTTACAGAATGAAGATATTGCAAAACCATCCAAATCAAGCTTATCTCAGCCTGAAATACTCCCACACTATAGTAAAAAGCATTATCTCTAATACGTGAAGAGTTTACATGTGTATTAGCAAGAAAAAAATACAATTCATCAACTTCTTGAAACCAAGTCAGTTCTGACCTGATACAACAAGATATGTGGTAAAATTGCATTTGTAAGCATATGTAATGTAGTTAAGCACATCTAACCTTGCAGAATAAAGAAATTACAAAACCATCCAAATCAAGCTTATCTCAGCCTGAAATACTCCCACACTATAGTAAGGAGCATTATCTCTAATAGGTGAAGAGTTTACATGTGTATTAGCAAGAAAACAATACAATTCTTAAAATTCTTGAAACCAAGTCAGTTCTGACCTGAAACAACAAGATATGTTGCAAAATTGCATTTGTAAGTATATGTAATGTAGTTAAGCCATCTAACCTTACAGAATGAAGATATTGTAAAACCATCCAAATCAAGCTTATCTCAGCCTGAAATACTCCCACACTATAGTAAAGAGCATTATCTCTAATAGGTGAAGAGTTTACATGTGTATTAGCAAGAAAAAAATACAATTCTTAAAATTCTTGAAACCAAGTCAGTTCTGACCTGAAACAACAAGATATGTTGTAAAATTGCATTTGTAAGCATATGTAATGTAGTTAAGCCATCTAACCTTACAGAATGAAGATATTGCAAAACCATCCAAATCAAGCTTATCTCAGCCTGAAATACTCCCACACTATAGTAAAGGACATTATCTCTAATAGGTGAAGAGTTTACATGTGTATTAGCAAGAAAATAATACAATTCTTAAAATTCTTGAAACCAAGTCAGTTCTGACCTGAAACAACAAGATATGTGGTAAATTTGTATTTGTAAGCATATGTAATGTAGTTAAGCACATCTAACCTTACAGAATGAAGAAATTGCAAAATCATCCAAATCAAGCTTCTCTCAGCCTCATTTGTTCCTACACTATACTTAAGGGCATTATCTCTAATAGGTGAAGAGTATACATGTGTATTTGCAAGAAAACATTACAATTCTTCACTTCTTGAAACCAAGTCAGTTCTGACCTGAAACAACAAGATATGTGGTAAAATTGCATTTGTAAGCATATGCAATGTAGTTAAGCACATCAAACCTTACAGAATGAAGATATTGTAAAACCATCCAAATCAAGCTTATCTCAGCCTGAAATACTCCCACACTATATTAAAGAGCATTATCTCTAATAGGTGAAGAGTTTACATGTGTATTAGCAAGAAAAAAATACAATTCTTAAAATTCTTGAAACCAAGTCAGTTCTGACCTGAAACAACAAGATATGATGTAAAATTGCATTTGTAAGCATATGTAATGTAGTTAAGCACATCTCACCTTACAGAATGAAGATATTGCAAAACCATCCAAATCAAGCTTATCTCAGCCTGAAATACTCCCAAACTATAGTAAAGGGCATTATCTCTAATAGGTGAAGAGTTTACATGTGTATTAGCAAGAAAACAATACAATTCTTAAAATTCTTGAAACCAAGTCAGTTCTGACCTGAAACAACAAGATATGTTGTAAAATTGCATTTGTAAGCATATGTAAAGTAGTTAAGCCATCTAACCTTACAGAATGAAGATATTGCAAAACCATCCAAATCAAGCTTATCTCTGCCTGAAATACTCCCACACTATAGTAAAGGACATTATCTCTAATAGGTGAAGAGTTTACATGTGTATTAGCAAGAAAAAAATACAATTCTTAAAATTCTTGATACCAAGTCAGTTCTGACCTGAAACAACAAGATATGTGGTAAATTTGCATTTGTAAGCATATGTAATGTAGTTAAGCACATCTAACCTTACAGAATGAAGAAATTGCAAAATCATCCAAATCAAGCTTCTCTCAGCCTCATTTGTTCCTACACTATACTTAAGGGCATTATCTCTAATACGTGAAGAGTATACATGTGTATTTGCAAGAAAACATTACAATTCTTTACTTCTTGAGACCAAGTCAGTTCTGACCTGAAACAACAAGATATGTGGTAAAATTGCATTTGTAAGCATATGTAATGTAGTTAAGCACATCTCACCTTACAGAATGAAGATATTGCAAAACCATCCAAATCAAGCTTATCTCAGCCTGAAATACTCCCACACTATAGTAAAAAGCATTATCTCTAATACGTGAAGAGTTTACATGTGTATTAGCAAGAAAAAAATACAATTCATCAACTTCTTGAAACCAAGTCAGTTCTGACCTGATACAACAAGATATGTGGTAAAATTGCATTTGTAAGCATATGTAATGTAGTTAAGCACATCTAACCTTGCAGAATAAAGAAATTACAAAACCATCCAAATCAAGCTTATCTCAGCCTGAAATACTCCCACACTATAGTAAGGAGCATTATCTCTAATAGGTGAAGAGTTTACATGTGTATTAGCAAGAAAACAATACAATTCTTAAAATTCTTGAAACCAAGTCAGTTCTGACCTGAAACAACAAGATATGTTGCAAAATTGCATTTGTAAGTATATGTAATGTAGTTAAGCCATCTAACCTTACAGAATGAAGATATTGTAAAACCATCCAAATCAAGCTTATCTCAGCCTGAAATACTCCCACACTATAGTAAAGAGCATTATCTCTAATAGGTGAAGAGTTTACATGTGTATTAGCAAGAAAAAAATACAATTCTTAAAATTCTTGAAACCAAGTCAGTTCTGACCTGAAACAACAAGATATGTTGTAAAATTGCATTTGTAAGCATATGTAATGTAGTTAAGCCATCTAACCTTACAGAATGAAGATATTGCAAAACCATCCAAATCAAGCTTATCTCAGCCTGAAATACTCCCACACTATAGTAAAGGACATTATCTCTAATAGGTGAAGAGTTTACGTGTATTAGCAAGAAAACATAACAATTCATCAACTTCTTGAAACCAAGTCAGTTCTGACCTAAAACAACAAGATATGTTGTAAAATTGCATTTGTAAGCATATGTAATGTAGTTAAGCCATCTAACCTTACAGAATGAAGATATTGCAAAACCATCCAAATCAAGCTTCTCTCAGGCTCATTTGTTCCTACACTATACTTAAGGGCATTATCTCTAATAGGTGAAGAGTATACATGTGTATTTGCAAGAAAACATTACAATTCTTTACTTCTTGAGACCAAGTCAGTTCTGACCTGAAACAACAAGATATGTGGTAAAATTGCATTTGTAAGCATATGTAATGTAGTTAAGCACATCTCACCTTACAGAATGATGATATTGCAAAACCATCCAAATCAAGCTTATCTCAGCCTGAAATACTCCCACACTATAGTAAGGAGCATTATCTCTAATAGGTGACGAGTTTACATGTGTATTAGCAAGAGAAAAATACAATTCTTAAAATTCTTGAAACCAAGTCAGTTCTGACCTGAAACAACAAGATATGTGGTAGAATTGCATTTGTAAGCATATGTAATGTAGTTAAGCACATCTAACCTTACAGAATGAAGATATTGTAAAACCATCCAAATCAAGCTTACCTCAGCCTGAAATACTCCCACACTATAGTAAAGAGAATTATCTCTAATAGGTGAACAGTTTACATGTGTATTAGCAAGAAAACATTACAATTCTTCACTTCTTGAAACCAAGTCAGTTCTGACCTGAAACAACAAGATATGTGGTAAAATTGCATTTGTAAGCATATGCAATGTAGTTAAGCACATCAAACCTTACAGAATGAAGATATTGTAAAACCATCCAAATCAAGCTTATCTCAGCCTGAAATTCTCCCACACTATATTAAAGAGCATTATCTCTAATAGGTGAAGAGTTTACATGTGTATTAGCAAGAAAAAAATACAATTCTTAAAATTCTTGAAACCCAGTCAGTTCTGACCTGAAACAACAAGATATGATGTAAAATTGCATTTGTAAGCATATGTAATGTAGTTAAGCACATCTCACCTTACAGAATGAAGATATTGCAAAACCATCCAAATCAAGCTTATCTCAGCCTGAAATACTCCCAAACTATAGTAAAGGGCATTATCTCTAATAGGTGAAGAGTTTACATGTGTATTAGCAAGAATAAAATACAATTCTTAAAATTCTTGAAACCAAGTCAGTTCTGACCTGAAACAACAAGATATGTTGTAAAATTGCATTTGTAAGCATATGTAATGTAGTTAAGCCATCTAACCTTACAGAATGAAGATATTGCAAAACCATCCAAATCAAGCTTATCTCAGCCTGAAATACTCCCACACTATAGTAAAGAGCATTATCTCTAATAGGTGAAGAGTTTACATGTGTATTAGCAAGAAAAAAATACAATTCTTAAAATTCTTGAAACCAAGTCAGTTCTGACCTGAAACAACAAGTTATGTTGTAAAATTGCATTTGTAAGCATATGTAATGTAGTTAAGCACATCTAACCTTACAGAATGAAGATATTGCAAAAACATCCAAATCAAGCTTCTCTCAGCCTCATTTGTTCCTACACTGTACTTAAAGGCATTATCTCTAATAGGTGAAGAGTATACATGTGTATTTGCAAGAAAACATTACAATTCTTTACTTCTTGAGACCAAGTCAGTTCTGACCTGAAACAACAAGATTGTGGTAAAATTGCATTTGTAAGCATATGTAATGTAGTTAAGCACATCTAACCTTACAGAATGAAGATATTGCAAAACCATCCAAATCAAGCTTCTCTCAGCCTCATTTGTTCCTACACTATACTTAAGGGCATTATCTCTAATAGGTGAAGAGTTTACATGTGTATTAGCAAGAAAAAAATACACTTCTTAAAATTCTTGAAACCAAGTCAGTTCTGACCTGAAACAACAAGATATGTTGTAAAATTGCATTTGTAAGCATATGCAATGTAGTTAAGCACATCAAACCTTACAGAATGAAGATATTGCAAAACCATCCAAATCAAGCTTATCTCAGCCTGAAATTCTCCCACACTATATTAAAGAGCATTATCTCTAATAGGTGAAGAGTTTACATGTGTATTAGCAAGAAAAAAATACAATTCTTAAAATTCTTGAAACCCAGTCAGTTCTGACCTGAAACAACAAGATATGATGTAAAATTGCATTTGTAAGCATATGTAATGTAGTTAAGCACATCTCACCTTACAGAATGAAGATATTGCAAAACCATCCAAATCAAGCTTATCTCAGCCTGAAATACTCCCAAACTATAGTAAAGGGCATTATCTCTAATAGGTGAAGAGTTTACATGTGTATTAGTAAGAAAACAATACAATTCTTAAAATTCTTGACACCAAGTCAGTTCTGACCTGAAACAACAAGATATGTGGTAAAATTGCATTTGTAAGCATATGCAATGTAGTTAAGCAAATCTAACCTTACAGAATGAAGATATTGTAAAACCATCCAAATCAAGCTTCTCTCAGCCTCATTTGTTCCTACACTATACTTAAGGGCATTATCTCTAATTGGTGAAGAGTATACATGTGTATTTGCAAGAAAACATTACAATTCTTCACTTCTTGAAACCAAGTCAGTTCTGACCTGAAACAACAAGATATGTGGTAAAATTGCATTTGTAAGCATATGCAATGTAGTTAAGCACATCTAACCTTACAGAATGAAGATATTGTAAAACCATCCAAATCAAGCTTATCTCAGCCTGAAATACTCCCACACTATAGTAAAGAGCATTATCTCTAATAGGTGAAGAGTTTACGTGTATTAGCAAGAAAAAAATACAATTCTTAAAATTCTTGAAACCCAATCAGTTCTGACCTGAAACAACAAGATATGATGTAAAATTGCATTTGTAAGCATATGTAATGTAGTTAAGCACATCTCACCTTACAGAATGAAGATATTGCAAAACCATCCAAATCAAGCTTATCTCAGCCTGAAATACTCCCAAACTACAGTAAAGGGCATTATCTCTAATAGGTGAAGAGTTTACATGTGTATTAGTAAGAAAACAATACAATTCTTAAAATTCTTGACACCAAGTCAGTTCTGACCTGAAACAACAAGATATGTGGTAAAATTGCATTTGTAAGCATATGCAATGTAGTTAAGCAAATCTAACCTTACAGAATGAAGATATTGTAAAACCATCCAAATCAAGCTTCTCTCAGCCTCATTTGTTCCTACACTATACTTAAGGGCATTATCTCTAATTGGTGAAGAGTATACATGTGTATTTGCAAGAAAACATTACAATTTTCACTTCTTGAAACCAAGTCAGTTCTGACCTGAAACAACAAGATATGTGGTAAAATTGCATTTGTAAGCATATGCAATGTAGTTAAGCACATCTAACCTTACAGAATCAAGAAATTACAAAACCATCCAAATCAAGCTTATCTCAGCCTGAAATACTCCCACACTATGGTAAGGAGCATTATCTCTAATAGGTGAAGAGTTTACATGTGTATTAGCAAGAAAAAAATACAATTCTTAAAATTCTTGAAACCAAGTCAGTTCTGACCTGAAACAACAAGATATGTGGTAAAATTGCATTTGTAAGCATATGTAATGTAGTTAAGCACATCTAACCTTACAGAATGAAGAAATTTGCAAAATCATCCAAATCAAGCTTCTCTCAGCCTCATTTGTTCCTACACTATACTTAAGGGCATTATCTCTAATAGGTGAAGAGTATACATGTGTATTTGCAAGAAAACATTACAATTCTTCACTTCTTGAAACCAAGTCAGTTCTGACCTGAAACAACAAGATATGTGGTAAAATTGCATTTGTAAGCATATGCAATGTAGTTAAGCACATCAAACCTTACAGAATGAAGATATTGTAAAACCATCCAAATCAAGCTTATCTCAGCCTGAAATTCTCCCACACTATATTAAAGAGCATTATCTCTAATAGGTGAAGAGTTTACATGTGTATTAGCAAGAAAAAAATACAATTCTTAAAATTCTTGAAACCCAGTCAGTTCTGACCTGAAACAACAAGATATGATGTAAAATTGCATTTGTAAGCATATGTAATGTAGTTAAGCACATCTAACCTTACAGAATGAAGATATTGCAAAAACATCCAAATCAAGCTTCTCTCAGCCTCATTTGTTCCTACACTATACTTAAGGGCATTATCTCTAATAGGTGAAGAGTATACATGTGTATTTGCATGAAAACATTACAATTCTTCACTTCTTGAAACCAAGTCAGTTCTGACCTGAAACAACAAGATATGTGGTAAAATTGCATTTGTAAGCATATGTAATGTAGTTAAGCCATCTAACCTTACAGAATGAAGATATTGCAAAACCATCCAAATCAAGCTTCTCTCAGCCTCATTTCTTCCTACATTATACTTAAGGACATTATCTCTAATAGGTGAAGAGTATACATGTGTATTTGCAAGAAAACATTACAATTCTTTACTTCTTGAGACCAAGTCAGTTCTGACCTGAAACAACAAGATATGTGGTAAAATTGCATTTGTAAGCATATGTAATGTAGTTAAGCACATCTCACCTTACAGAATGAAGATATTGCAAAACCATCCAAATCAAGCTTATCTCAGCCTGAAATACTCCCACACTATAGTAAAAAGCATTATCTCTAATACGTGAAGAGTTTACATGTGTATTAGCAAGAAAAAAATACAATTCATCAACTTCTTGAAACCAAGTCAGTTCTGACCTGATACAACAAGATATGTGGTAAAATTGCATTTGTAAGCATATGTAATGTAGTTAAGCAAATCTAACCTTACAGAATAAAGAAATTACAAAACCATCCAAATCAAGCTTATCTCAGCCTGAAATACTCCCACACTATAGTAAGGAGCATTATCTCTAATAGGTGAAGAGTTTACATGTGTATTAGCAAGAAAACAATACAATTCTTAAAATTCTTGAAACCAAGTCAGTTCTGACCTGAAACAACAAGATATGTTGTAAAATTGCATTTGTAAGTATATGTAATGTAGTTAAGCCATCTAACCTTACAGAATGAAGATATTGCAAAACCATCCAAATCAAGCTTATCTCAGCCTGAAATACTCCCACACTATAGTAAAGGACATTATCTCTAATAGGTGAAGAGTTTACATGTGTATTAGCAAGAAAAAAATACAATTCTTAAAATTCTTGAAACCAAGTCAGTTCTGACCTGAAACAACAAGATATGTGGTAAATTTGTATTTGTAAGCATATGTAATGTAGTTAAGCACATCTAACCTTACAGAATGAAGAAATTGCAAAATCATCCAAATCAAGCTTCTCTCAGCCTCATTTGTTCCTACACTATACTTAAGGGCATTATCTCTAATAGGTGAAGAGTATACATGTGTATTTGCAAGAAAACATTACAATTCTTCACTTCTTGAAACCAAGTCAGTTCTGACCTGAAACAACAAGATATGTGGTAAAATTGCATTTGTAAGCATATGCAATGTAGTTAAGCACATCAAACCTTACAGAATGAAGATATTGTAAAACCATCCAAATCAAGCTTATCTCAGCCTGAAATACTCCCACACTATATTAAAGAGCATTATCTCTAATAGGTGAAGAGTTTACATGTGTATTAGCAAGAAAAAAATACAATTATTAAAATTCTTGAAACCAAGTCAGTTCTGACCTGAAACAACAAGATATGATGTAAAATTGCATTTGTAAGCATATGTAATGTAGTTAAGCACATCTCACCTTACAGAATGAAGATATTGCAAAACCATCCAAATCAAGCTTATCTCAGCCTGAAATACTCCCAAACTATAGTAAAGGGCATTATCTCTAATAGGTGAAGAGTTTACATGTGTATTAGCAAGAAAACAATACAATTCTTAAAATTCTTGAAACCAAGTCAGTTCTGACCTGAAACAACAAGATATGTTGTAAAATTGCATTTGTAAGCATATGTAAAGTAGTTAAGCCATCTAACCTTACAGAATGAAGATATTGCAAAACCATCCAAATCAAGCCTATCTCTGCCTGAAATACTCCCACACTATAGTAAAGGACATTATCTCTAATAGGTGAAGAGTTTACATGTGTATTAGCAAGAAAAAAATACAATTCTTAAAATTCTTGATACCAAGTCAGTTCTGACCTGAAACAACAAGATATGTGGTAAATTTGCATTTGTAAGCATATGTAATGTAGTTAAGCACATCTAACCTTACAGAATGAAGAAATTGCAAAATCATCCAAATCAAGCTTCTCTCAGCCTCATTTGTTCCTACACTATACTTAAGGGCATTATCTCTAATAGGTGAAGAGTATACATGTGTATTTGCAAGAAAACATTACAATTCTTTACTTCTTGAGACCAAGTCAGTTCTGACCTGAAACAACAAGATATGTGGTAAAATTGCATTTGTAAGCATATGTAATGTAGTTAAGCACATCTCACCTTACAGAATGAAGATATTGCAAAACCATCCAAATCAAGCTTATCTCAGCCTGAAATACTCCCACACTATAGTAAAGAGCATTATCTCTAATAGGTGAAGAGTTTACGTGTATTAGCAAGAAAAAAATACAATTCTTAAAATTCTTGAAACCCAATCAGTTCTGACCTGAAACAACAAGATATGATGTAAAATTGCATTTGTAAGCATATGTAATGTAGTTAAGCACATCTCACCTTACAGAATGAAGATATTGCAAAACCATCCAAATCAAGCTTATCTCAGCCTGAAATACTCCCAAACTACAGTAAAGGGCATTATCTCTAATAGGTGAAGAGTTTACATGTGTATTAGTAAGAAAACAATACAATTCTTAAAATTCTTGACACCAAGTCAGTTCTGACCTGAAACAACAAGATATGTGGTAAAATTGCATTTGTAAGCATATGCAATGTAGTTAAGCAAATCTAACCTTACAGAATGAAGATATTGTAAAACCATCCAAATCAAGCTTCTCTCAGCCTCATTTGTTCCTACACTATACTTAAGGGCATTATCTCTAATTGGTGAAGAGTATACATGTGTATTTGCAAGAAAACATTACAATTTTCACTTCTTGAAACCAAGTCAGTTCTGACCTGAAACAACAAGATATGTGGTAAAATTGCATTTGTAAGCATATGCAATGTAGTTAAGCACATCTAACCTTACAGAATCAAGAAATTACAAAACCATCCAAATCAAGCTTATCTCAGCCTGAAATACTCCCACACTATGGTAAGGAGCATTATCTCTAATAGGTGAAGAGTTTACATGTGTATTAGCAAGAAAAAAATACAATTCTTAAAATTCTTGAAACCAAGTCAGTTCTGACCTGAAACAACAAGATATGTGGTAAAATTGCATTTGTAAGCATATGTAATGTAGTTAAGCACATCTAACCTTACAGAATGAAGAAATTTGCAAAATCATCCAAATCAAGCTTCTCTCAGCCTCATTTGTTCCTACACTATACTTAAGGGCATTATCTCTAATAGGTGAAGAGTATACATGTGTATTTGCAAGAAAACATTACAATTCTTCACTTCTTGAAACCAAGTCAGTTCTGACCTGAAACAACAAGATATGTGGTAAAATTGCATTTGTAAGCATATGCAATGTAGTTAAGCACATCAAACCTTACAGAATGAAGATATTGTAAAACCATCCAAATCAAGCTTATCTCAGCCTGAAATTCTCCCACACTATATTAAAGAGCATTATCTCTAATAGGTGAAGAGTTTACATGTGTATTAGCAAGAAAAAAATACAATTCTTAAAATTCTTGAAACCCAGTCAGTTCTGACCTGAAACAACAAGATATGATGTAAAATTGCATTTGTAAGCATATGTAATGTAGTTAAGCACATCTAACCTTACAGAATGAAGATATTGCAAAAACATCCAAATCAAGCTTCTCTCAGCCTCATTTGTTCCTACACTATACTTAAGGGCATTATCTCTAATAGGTGAAGAGTATACATGTGTATTTGCATGAAAACATTACAATTCTTCACTTCTTGAAACCAAGTCAGTTCTGACCTGAAACAACAAGATATGTGGTAAAATTGCATTTGTAAGCATATGTAATGTAGTTAAGCCATCTAACCTTACAGAATGAAGATATTGCAAAACCATCCAAATCAAGCTTCTCTCAGCCTCATTTGTTCCTACATTATACTTAAGGACATTATCTCTAATAGGTGAAGAGTATACATGTGTATTTGCAAGAAAACATTACAATTCTTTACTTCTTGAGACCAAGTCAGTTCTGACCTGAAACAACAAGATATGTGGTAAAATTGCATTTGTAAGCATATGTAATGTAGTTAAGCACATCTCACCTTACAGAATGAAGATATTGCAAAACCATCCAAATCAAGCTTATCTCAGCCTGAAATACTCCCACACTATAGTAAAAAGCATTATCTCTAATACGTGAAGAGTTTACATGTGTATTAGCAAGAAAAAAATACAATTCATCAACTTCTTGAAACCAAGTCAGTTCTGACCTGATACAACAAGATATGTGGTAAAATTGCATTTGTAAGCATATGTAATGTAGTTAAGCAAATCTAACCTTACAGAATAAAGAAATTACAAAACCATCCAAATCAAGCTTATCTCAGCCTGAAATACTCCCACACTATAGTAAGGAGCATTATCTCTAATAGGTGAAGAGTTTACATGTGTATTAGCAAGAAAACAATACAATTCTTAAAATTCTTGAAACCAAGTCAGTTCTGACCTGAAACAACAAGATATGTTGTAAAATTGCATTTGTAAGTATATGTAATGTAGTTAAGCCATCTAACCTTACAGAATGAAGATATTGCAAAACCATCCAAATCAAGCTTATCTCAGCCTGAAATACTCCCACACTATAGTAAAGGACATTATCTCTAATAGGTGAAGAGTTTACATGTGTATTAGCAAGAAAAAAATACAATTCTTAAAATTCTTGAAACCAAGTCAGTTCTGACCTGAAACAACAAGATATGTGGTAAATTTGTATTTGTAAGCATATGTAATGTAGTTAAGCACATCTAACCTTACAGAATGAAGAAATTGCAAAATCATCCAAATCAAGCTTCTCTCAGCCTCATTTGTTCCTACACTATACTTAAGGGCATTATCTCTAATAGGTGAAGAGTATACATGTGTATTTGCAAGAAAACATTACAATTCTTCACTTCTTGAAACCAAGTCAGTTCTGACCTGAAACAACAAGATATGTGGTAAAATTGCATTTGTAAGCATATGCAATGTAGTTAAGCACATCAAACCTTACAGAATGAAGATATTGTAAAACCATCCAAATCAAGCTTATCTCAGCCTGAAATACTCCCACACTATATTAAAGAGCATTATCTCTAATAGGTGAAGAGTTTACATGTGTATTAGCAAGAAAAAAATACAATTATTAAAATTCTTGAAACCAAGTCAGTTCTGACCTGAAACAACAAGATATGATGTAAAATTGCATTTGTAAGCATATGTAATGTAGTTAAGCACATCTCACCTTACAGAATGAAGATATTGCAAAACCATCCAAATCATGCTTATCTCAGCCTGAAATACTCCCAAACTATAGTAAAGGGCATTATCTCTAATAGGTGAAGAGTTTACATGTGTATTAGCAAGAAAACAATACAATTCTTAAAATTCTTGAAACCAAGTCAGTTCTGACCTGAAACAACAAGATATGTTGTAAAATTGCATTTGTAAGCATATGTAAAGTAGTTAAGCCATCTAACCTTACAGAATGAAGATATTGCAAAACCATCCAAATCAAGCTTATCTCTGCCTGAAATACTCCCACACTATAGTAAAGGACATTATCTCTAATAGGTGAAGAGTTTACATGTGTATTAGCAAGAAAAAAATACAATTCTTAAAATTCTTGATACCAAGTCAGTTCTGACCTGAAACAACAAGATATGTGGTAAATTTGCATTTGTAAGCATATGTAATGTAGTTAAGCACATCTAACCTTACAGAATGAAGAAATTGCAAAATCATCCAAATCAAGCTTCTCTCAGCCTCATTTGTTCCTACACTATACTTAAGGGCATTATCTCTAATAGGTGAAGAGTATACATGTGTATTTGCAAGAAAACATTACAATTCTTTACTTCTTGAGACCAAGTCAGTTCTGACCTGAAACAACAAGATATGTGGTAAAATTGCATTTGTAAGCATATGTAATGTAGTTAAGCACATCTCACCTTACAGAATGAAGATATTGCAAAACCATCCAAATCAAGCTTATCTCAGCCTGAAATACTCCCACACTATAGTAAAAAGCATTATCTCTAATACGTGAAGAGTTTACATGTGTATTAGCAAGAAAAAAATACAATTCATCAACTTCTTGAAACCAAGTCAGTTCTGACCTGAAACAACAAGATATGTGGTAAAATTGCATTTGTAAGCATATGCAATGTAGTTAAGCACATCTAACCTTACAGAATCAAGAAATTACAAAACCATCCAAATCAAGCTTATCTCAGCCTGAAATACTCCCACACTATGGTAAGGAGCATTATCTCTAATAGGTGAAGAGTTTACATGTGTATTAGCAAGAAAAAAATACAATTCTTAAAATTCTTGAAACCAAGTCAGTTCTGACCTGAAACAACAAGATATGTGGTAAAATTGCATTTGTAAGCATATGTAATGTAGTTAAGCACATCTAACCTTACAGAATGAAGAAATTTGCAAAATCATCCAAATCAAGCTTCTCTCAGCCTCATTTGTTCCTACACTATACTTAAGGGCATTATCTCTAATAGGTGAAGAGTATACATGTGTATTTGCAAGAAAACATTACAATTCTTCACTTCTTGAAACCAAGTCAGTTCTGACCTGAAACAACAAGATATGTGGTAAAATTGCATTTGTAAGCATATGCAATGTAGTTAAGCACATCAAACCTTACAGAATGAAGATATTGTAAAACCATCCAAATCAAGCTTATCTCAGCCTGAAATTCTCCCACACTATATTAAAGAGCATTATCTCTAATAGGTGAAGAGTTTACATGTGTATTAGCAAGAAAAAAATACAATTCTTAAAATTCTTGAAACCCAGTCAGTTCTGACCTGAAACAACAAGATATGATGTAAAATTGCATTTGTAAGCATATGTAATGTAGTTAAGCACATCTAACCTTACAGAATGAAGATATTGCAAAAACATCCAAATCAAGCTTCTCTCAGCCTCATTTGTTCCTACACTATACTTAAGGGCATTATCTCTAATAGGTGAAGAGTATACATGTGTATTTGCATGAAAACATTACAATTCTTCACTTCTTGAAACCAAGTCAGTTCTGACCTGAAACAACAAGATATGTGGTAAAATTGCATTTGTAAGCATATGTAATGTAGTTAAGCCATCTAACCTTACAGAATGAAGATATTGCAAAACCATCCAAATCAAGCTTCTCTCAGCCTCATTTGTTCCTACATTATACTTAAGGACATTATCTCTAATAGGTGAAGAGTATACATGTGTATTTGCAAGAAAACATTACAATTCTTTACTTCTTGAGACCAAGTCAGTTCTGACCTGAAACAACAAGATATGTGGTAAAATTGCATTTGTAAGCATATGTAATGTAGTTAAGCACATCTCACCTTACAGAATGAAGATATTGCAAAACCATCCAAATCAAGCTTATCTCAGCCTGAAATACTCCCACACTATAGTAAAAAGCATTATCTCTAATACGTGAAGAGTTTACATGTGTATTAGCAAGAAAAAAATACAATTCATCAACTTCTTGAAACCAAGTCAGTTCTGACCTGATACAACAAGATATGTGGTAAAATTGCATTTGTAAGCATATGTAATGTAGTTAAGCAAATCTAACCTTACAGAATAAAGAAATTACAAAACCATCCAAATCAAGCTTATCTCAGCCTGAAATACTCCCACACTATAGTAAGGAGCATTATCTCTAATAGGTGAAGAGTTTACATGTGTATTAGCAAGAAAACAATACAATTCTTAAAATTCTTGAAACCAAGTCAGTTCTGACCTGAAACAACAAGATATGTTGTAAAATTGCATTTGTAAGTATATGTAATGTAGTTAAGCCATCTAACCTTACAGAATGAAGATATTGCAAAACCATCCAAATCAAGCTTATCTCAGCCTGAAATACTCCCACACTATAGTAAAGGACATTATCTCTAATAGGTGAAGAGTTTACATGTGTATTAGCAAGAAAAAAATACAATTCTTAAAATTCTTGAAACCAAGTCAGTTCTGACCTGAAACAACAAGATATGTGGTAAATTTGTATTTGTAAGCATATGTAATGTAGTTAAGCACATCTAACCTTACAGAATGAAGAAATTGCAAAATCATCCAAATCAAGCTTCTCTCAGCCTCATTTGTTCCTACACTATACTTAAGGGCATTATCTCTAATAGGTGAAGAGTATACATGTGTATTTGCAAGAAAACATTACAATTCTTCACTTCTTGAAACCAAGTCAGTTCTGACCTGAAACAACAAGATATGTGGTAAAATTGCATTTGTAAGCATATGCAATGTAGTTAAGCACATCAAACCTTACAGAATGAAGATATTGTAAAACCATCCAAATCAAGCTTATCTCAGCCTGAAATACTCCCACACTATATTAAAGAGCATTATCTCTAATAGGTGAAGAGTTTACATGTGTATTAGCAAGAAAAAAATACAATTATTAAAATTCTTGAAACCAAGTCAGTTCTGACCTGAAACAACAAGATATGATGTAAAATTGCATTTGTAAGCATATGTAATGTAGTTAAGCACATCTCACCTTACAGAATGAAGATATTGCAAAACCATCCAAATCATGCTTATCTCAGCCTGAAATACTCCCAAACTATAGTAAAGGGCATTATCTCTAATAGGTGAAGAGTTTACATGTGTATTAGCAAGAAAACAATACAATTCTTAAAATTCTTGAAACCAAGTCAGTTCTGACCTGAAACAACAAGATATGTTGTAAAATTGCATTTGTAAGCATATGTAAAGTAGTTAAGCCATCTAACCTTACAGAATGAAGATATTGCAAAACCATCCAAATCAAGCTTATCTCTGCCTGAAATACTCCCACACTATAGTAAAGGACATTATCTCTAATAGGTGAAGAGTTTACATGTGTATTAGCAAGAAAAAAATACAATTCTTAAAATTCTTGATACCAAGTCAGTTCTGACCTGAAACAACAAGATATGTGGTAAATTTGCATTTGTAAGCATATGTAATGTAGTTAAGCACATCTAACCTTACAGAATGAAGAAATTGCAAAATCATCCAAATCAAGCTTCTCTCAGCCTCATTTGTTCCTACACTATACTTAAGGGCATTATCTCTAATAGGTGAAGAGTATACATGTGTATTTGCAAGAAAACATTACAATTCTTTACTTCTTGAGACCAAGTCAGTTCTGACCTGAAACAACAAGATATGTGGTAAAATTGCATTTGTAAGCATATGTAATGTAGTTAAGCACATCTCACCTTACAGAATGAAGATATTGCAAAACCATCCAAATCAAGCTTATCTCAGCCTGAAATACTCCCACACTATAGTAAAAAGCATTATCTCTAATACGTGAAGAGTTTACATGTGTATTAGCAAGAAAAAAATACAATTCATCAACTTCTTGAAACCAAGTCAGTTCTGACCTGAAACAACAAGATATGTGGTAAAATTGCATTTGTAAGCATATGCAATGTAGTTAAGCACATCTAACCTTACAGAATCAAGAAATTACAAAACCATCCAAATCAAGCTTATCTCAGCCTGAAATACTCCCACACTATGGTAAGGAGCATTATCTCTAATAGGTGAAGAGTTTACATGTGTATTAGCAAGAAAAAAATACAATTCTTAAAATTCTTGAAACCAAGTCAGTTCTGACCTGAAACAACAAGATATGTGGTAAAATTGCATTTGTAAGCATATGTAATGTAGTTAAGCACATCTAACCTTACAGAATGAAGAAATTTGCAAAATCATCCAAATCAAGCTTCTCTCAGCCTCATTTGTTCCTACACTATACTTAAGGGCATTATCTCTAATAGGTGAAGAGTATACATGTGTATTTGCAAGAAAACATTACAATTCTTCACTTCTTGAAACCAAGTCAGTTCTGACCTGAAACAACAAGATATGTGGTAAAATTGCATTTGTAAGCATATGCAATGTAGTTAAGCACATCAAACCTTACAGAATGAAGATATTGTAAAACCATCCAAATCAAGCTTATCTCAGCCTGAAATTCTCCCACACTATATTAAAGAGCATTATCTCTAATAGGTGAAGAGTTTACATGTGTATTAGCAAGAAAAAAATACAATTCTTAAAATTCTTGAAACCCAGTCAGTTCTGACCTGAAACAACAAGATATGATGTAAAATTGCATTTGTAAGCATATGTAATGTAGTTAAGCACATCTAACCTTACAGAATGAAGATATTGCAAAAACATCCAAATCAAGCTTCTCTCAGCCTCATTTGTTCCTACACTATACTTAAGGGCATTATCTCTAATAGGTGAAGAGTATACATGTGTATTTGCATGAAAACATTACAATTCTTCACTTCTTGAAACCAAGTCAGTTCTGACCTGAAACAACAAGATATGTGGTAAAATTGCATTTGTAAGCATATGTAATGTAGTTAAGCCATCTAACCTTACAGAATGAAGATATTGCAAAACCATCCAAATCAAGCTTCTCTCAGCCTCATTTGTTCCTACATTATACTTAAGGACATTATCTCTAATAGGTGAAGAGTATACATGTGTATTTGCAAGAAAACATTACAATTCTTTACTTCTTGAGACCAAGTCAGTTCTGACCTGAAACAACAAGATATGTGGTAAAATTGCATTTGTAAGCATATGTAATGTAGTTAAGCACATCTCACCTTACAGAATGAAGATATTGCAAAACCATCCAAATCAAGCTTATCTCAGCCTGAAATACTCCCACACTATAGTAAAAAGCATTATCTCTAATACGTGAAGAGTTTACATGTGTATTAGCAAGAAAAAAATACAATTCATCAACTTCTTGAAACCAAGTCAGTTCTGACCTGATACAACAAGATATGTGGTAAAATTGCATTTGTAAGCATATGTAATGTAGTTAAGCAAATCTAACCTTACAGAATAAAGAAATTACAAAACCATCCAAATCAAGCTTATCTCAGCCTGAAATACTCCCACACTATAGTAAGGAGCATTATCTCTAATAGGTGAAGAGTTTACATGTGTATTAGCAAGAAAACAATACAATTCTTAAAATTCTTGAAACCAAGTCAGTTCTGACCTGAAACAACAAGATATGTTGTAAAATTGCATTTGTAAGTATATGTAATGTAGTTAAGCCATCTAACCTTACAGAATGAAGATATTGCAAAACCATCCAAATCAAGCTTATCTCAGCCTGAAATACTCCCACACTATAGTAAAGGACATTATCTCTAATAGGTGAAGAGTTTACATGTGTATTAGCAAGAAAAAAATACAATTCTTAAAATTCTTGAAACCAAGTCAGTTCTGACCTGAAACAACAAGATATGTGGTAAATTTGTATTTGTAAGCATATGTAATGTAGTTAAGCACATCTAACCTTACAGAATGAAGAAATTGCAAAATCATCCAAATCAAGCTTCTCTCAGCCTCATTTGTTCCTACACTATACTTAAGGGCATTATCTCTAATAGGTGAAGAGTATACATGTGTATTTGCAAGAAAACATTACAATTCTTCACTTCTTGAAACCAAGTCAGTTCTGACCTGAAACAACAAGATATGTGGTAAAATTGCATTTGTAAGCATATGCAATGTAGTTAAGCACATCAAACCTTACAGAATGAAGATATTGTAAAACCATCCAAATCAAGCTTATCTCAGCCTGAAATACTCCCACACTATATTAAAGAGCATTATCTCTAATAGGTGAAGAGTTTACATGTGTATTAGCAAGAAAAAAATACAATTATTAAAATTCTTGAAACCAAGTCAGTTCTGACCTGAAACAACAAGATATGATGTAAAATTGCATTTGTAAGCATATGTAATGTAGTTAAGCACATCTCACCTTACAGAATGAAGATATTGCAAAACCATCCAAATCAAGCTTATCTCAGCCTGAAATACTCCCAAACTATAGTAAAGGGCATTATCTCTAATAGGTGAAGAGTTTACATGTGTATTAGCAAGAAAACAATACAATTCTTAAAATTCTTGAAACCAAGTCAGTTCTGACCTGAAACAACAAGATATGTTGTAAAATTGCATTTGTAAGCATATGTAAAGTAGTTAAGCCATCTAACCTTACAGAATGAAGATATTGCAAAACCATCCAAATCAAGCTTATCTCTGCCTGAAATACTCCCACACTATAGTAAAGGACATTATCTCTAATAGGTGAAGAGTTTACATGTGTATTAGCAAGAAAAAAATACAATTCTTAAAATTCTTGATACCAAGTCAGTTCTGACCTGAAACAACAAGATATGTGGTAAATTTGCATTTGTAAGCATATGTAATGTAGTTAAGCACATCTAACCTTACAGAATGAAGAAATTGCAAAATCATCCAAATCAAGCTTCTCTCAGCCTCATTTGTTCCTACACTATACTTAAGGGCATTATCTCTAATAGGTGAAGAGTATACATGTGTATTTGCAAGAAAACATTACAATTCTTTACTTCTTGAGACCAAGTCAGTTCTGACCTGAAACAACAAGATATGTGGTAAAATTGCATTTGTAAGCATATGTAATGTAGTTAAGCACATCTCACCTTACAGAATGAAGATATTGCAAAACCATCCAAATCAAGCTTATCTCAGCCTGAAATACTCCCACACTATAGTAAAAAGCATTATCTCTAATACGTGAAGAGTTTACATGTGTATTAGCAAGAAAAAAATACAATTCTTAAAATTCTTGAAACCAAGTCAGTTCTGACCTGAAACAACAAGATATGTTGCAAAATTGCATTTGTAAGTATATGTAATGTAGTTAAGCCATCTAACCTTACAGAATGAAGATATTGTAAAACCATCCAAATCAAGCTTATCTCAGCCTGAAATACTCCCACACTATAGTAAAGAGCATTATCTCTAATAGGTGAAGAGTTTACATGTGTATTAGCAAGAAAAAAATACAATTCTTAAAATTCTTGAAACCAAGTCAGTTCTGACCTGAAACAACAAGATATGTTGTAAAATTGCATTTGTAAGCATATGTAATGTAGTTAAGCCATCTAACCTTACAGAATGAAGATATTGCAAAACCATCCAAATCAAGCTTATCTCAGCCTGAAATACTCCCACACTATAGTAAAGGACATTATCTCTAATAGGTGAAGAGTTTACGTGTATTAGCAAGAAAACATAACAATTCATCAACTTCTTGAAACCAAGTCAGTTCTGACCTAAAACAACAAGATATGTTGTAAAATTGCATTTGTAAGCATATGTAATGTAGTTAAGCCATCTAACCTTACAGAATGAAGATATTGCAAAACCATCCAAATCAAGCTTCTCTCAGCCTCATTTGTTCCTACACTATACTTAAGGGCATTATCTCTAATAGGTGAAGAGTATACATGTGTATTTGCAAGAAAACATTACAATTCTTTACTTCTTGAGACCAAGTCAGTTCTGACCTGAAACAACAAGATATGTGGTAAAATTGCATTTGTAAGCATATGTAATGTAGTTAAGCACATCTCACCTTACAGAATGATGATATTGCAAAACCATCCAAATCAAGCTTATCTCAGCCTGAAATACTCCCACACTATAGTAAGGAGCATTATCTCTAATAGGTGACGAGTTTACATGTGTATTAGCAAGAGAAAAATACAATTCTTAAAATTCTTGAAACCAAGTCAGTTCTGACCTGAAACAACAAGATATGTGGTAGAATTGCATTTGTAAGCATATGTAATGTAGTTAAGCACATCTAACCTTACAGAATGAAGATATTGTAAAACCATCCAAATCAAGCTTACCTCAGCCTGAAATACTCCCACACTATAGTAAAGAGAATTATCTCTAATAGGTGAACAGTTTACATGTGTATTAGCAAGAAAACATTACAATTCATCATCTTCTTGAAACCAAGTCAGTTCTGACCTGAAACAACAAGATATGTTGTAAAATTGCATTTGTAAGCAGTTGTAATGTAGTTAAGCACATCTAACCTTACAGAATGAAGATATTGCAATACCATCCAAATCAAGCTTCTCTCAGCCTCATTTGTTCCTACACTATACTTAAGGGCATTATCTCTAATAGGTGAAGAGTTTACATGTGTATTAGCAAGAAAAAAATACAATTCTTAAAACTCTTGAAACCAAGTCAGTTCTGACCTGAAACAACAAGATATGTTGTAAAATTGCATTTGTAAGTATATGTAATGTAGTTAAGCCATCTAACCTTACAGAATGAAGATATTGCAAAACCATCCAAATCAAGCTTATCTCAGCCTGAAATACTCCCACACTATAGTAAAGAGCATTATCTCTAATAGGTGAAGAGTTTACATGTGTATTAGCAAGAAAAAAATACAATTCTTAAAATTCTTGAAACCAAGTCAGTTCTGACCTGAAACAACAAGATATGATGTAAAATTGCATTTGTAAGCATATGTAATGTAGTTAAGCACATCTCACCTTACAGAATGAAGATATTGCAAAACCATCCAAATCAAGCTTATCTCAGCCTGAAATACTCCCACACTATAGTAAAGGACATTATCTCTAATAGGTGAAGAGTTTACGTGTATTAGCAAGAAAACATAACAATTCATCAACTTCTTGAAACCAAGTCAGTTCTGACCTAAAACAACAAGATATGTTGTAAAATTGCATTTGTAAGCATATGTAATGTAGTTAAGCCATCTAACCTTACAGAATGAAGATATTGCAAAACCATCCAAATCAAGCTTCTCTCAGCCTCATTTGTTCCTACACTATACTTAAGGGCATTATCTCTAATAGGTGAAGAGTATACATGTGTATTTGCAAGAAAACATTACAATTCTTTACTTCTTGAGACCAAGTCAGTTCTGACCTGAAACAACAAGATATGTGGTAAAATTGCATTTGTAAGCATATGTAATGTAGTTAAGCACATCTCACCTTACAGAATGAAGATATTGCAAAACCATCCAAATCAAGCTTATCTCAGCCTGAAATACTCCCACACTATAGTAAAAAGCATTATCTCTAATAGGTGAAGAGTTTACATGTGTATTAGCAAGAAAACATAACAATTCATCAACTTATTGAAACCAAGTCAGTTCTGTCCTAAAACAACAAGATATGTTGTAAAATTGCATTTGTAAGCATATGTAATGTAGTTAAGCCATCTAACCTTACAGAATGAAGATATTGCAAAACCATCCAAATCAAGCTTCTCTCAGCCTCATTTGTTCCTACACTATACTTAAGGGCATTATCTCTAATAGGTGAAGAGTATACATGTGTATTTGCAAGAAAACATTACAATTCTTTACTTCTTGAGACCAAGTCAGTTCTGACCTGAAACAACAAGATATGTGGTAAAATTGCATTTGTAAGCATATGTAATGTAGTTAAGCACATCTCACCTTACAGAATGATGATATTGCAAAACCATCCAAATCAAGCTTATCTCAGCCTGAAATACTCCCACACTATAGTAAGGAGCATTATCTCTAATAGGTGACGAGTTTACATGTGTATTAGCAAGAGAAAAATACAATTCTTAAAATTCTTGAAACCAAGTCAGTTCTGACCTGAAACAACAAGATATGTGGTAGAATTGCATTTGTAAGCATATGTAATGTAGTTAAGCACATCTAACCTTACAGAATGAAGATATTGTAAAACCATCCAAATCAAGCTTACCTCAGCCTGAAATACTCCCACACTATAGTAAAGAGAATTATCTCTAATAGGTGAACAGTTTACAAGTGTATTAGCAAGAAAACATTACAATTCATCATCTTCTTGAAACCAAGTCAGTTCTGACCTGAAACAAAAAGATATGTTGTAAAATTGCATTTGTAAGCAGTTGTAATGTAGTTAAGCACATCAAACCTTACTGAATGAAGATATTGCAAAACCATCCAAATCAAGCTTCTCTCAGCCTGAAGTACTCCCACACTATAGTAAAGGACATTATCTCTAATAGGTGAAGAGTTTACGTGTATTAGCAAGAAAAAAATACAATTCTTAAAATTCTTGAAACCAAGTCAGTTCTGACCTGAAACAACAAGATATGTTGTAAAATTGCATTAGTAAGCATATGTAATGTAGTTAAGCACATCAAACCTTACAGAATGAAGATATTGCAAAACCATCCAAATCAAGCTTCTCTCAGCCTGAAATACTCCCACACTATAGTAAAGGACATTATCTCTAATAGGTGAAGAGTTTACGTGTATTAGCAAGAAAAAAATACAATTCCTAAAATTCTTGAAACCAAGTCAGTTCTGACCTGAAACAACAAGATATGTTCTAAAATTGCATTTGTAAGCATATGTAATGTAGTTAAGCACATCTAACCTTACAGAATGAATATATTGCAAAAACATCCAAATCAAGCTTCTCTCAGCCTCATTTGTTCCTACACTATACTTAAGGGCATTATCTCTAATAGGTGAAGAGTATACATGTGTATTTGCATGAAAACATTACAATTCTTCACTTCTTGAAACCAAGTCAGTTCTGACCTGAAACAACAAGATATGTGGTAAAATTGCATTTGTAAGCATATGCAATGTAGTTAAGCAAATCTAACCTTACAGAATGAAGATATTGTAAAACCATCCAAATCAAGCTTATCTCAGCCTGAAATACTCCCACACTATAGTAAAGAGCATTATCTCTAATAGGTGAAGAGTTTACATGTGTATTAGCAAGAAAAAAATACAATTCTTAAAATTCTTGAAACCAAGTCAGTTCTGACCTGAAACAACAAGATATGTTGTAAAATTGCATTTGTAAGCATATGTAATGTAGTTAAGCCATCTAACCTTACAGAATGAAGATATTGCAAAACCATCCTAATCAAGCTTATCTCAGCCTGAAATACTCCCACACTATAGTAAAGGACATTATCTCTAATAGGTGAAGAGTTTACATGTGTATTAGCAAGAAAAAAATACAATTCTTAAAATTCTTGAAACCAAGTCAGTTCTGACCTGAAACAACAAGTTATGTTGTAAAATTGCATTTGTAAGCATATGTAATGTAGTTAAGCACATCTAACCTTACAGAATGAAGATATTGTAAAACCATCCAAATCAAGCTTACCTCAGCCTGAAATACTCCCACACTATAGTAAAGAGAATTATCTCTAATAGGTGAACAGTTTACATGTGTATTAGCAAGAAAACATTACAATTCATCATCTTCTTGAAACCAAGTCAGTTCTGACCTGAAACAACAAGATATGTTGTAAAATTGCATTTGTAAGCAGTTGTAATGTAGTTAAGCACATCTAACCTTACAGAATGAAGATATTGCAAAACCATCCAAATCAAGCTTCTCTCAGCCTCATTTGTTCCTACACTATACTTAAGGGCATTATCTCTAATAGGTGAAGAGTTTACATGTGTATTAGCAAGAAAAAAATACAATTCTTAAAATTCTTGAAACCAAGTCAGTTCTGACCTGAAACAACAAGATATGTTGTAAAATTGCATTTGTAAGTATATGTAATGTAGATAAGCCATCTAACCTTACAGAATGAAGATATTGCAAAACCATCCAAATCAAGCTTATCTCAGCCTGAAATACTCCCACACTATAGTAAAGAGCATTATCTCTAATAGGTGAAGAGTTTACATGTGTATTAGCAAGAAAAAAATACAATTCTTAAAATTCTTGAAACCAAGTCAGTTCTGACCTGAAACAACAAGATATGTGGTTAAGTTGCATTTGTAAGCATATGTAATGTAGTTAAGCACATCTAACCTTACAGAATGAAGATATTGTAAAACCATCCAAATCAAGCTTACCTCAGCCTGAAGTACTCCCACACTATAGTAAAGAGAATTAACTCCATTAGGTGAACAGTTTACATGTGTATTAGCAAGAAAACATTACAATTCATCAACTTCTTTAAACCAAGTCAGTTCTGACCTGAAACAACAAGATATGTTGTAAAATTGCATTAGTAAGCATATGTAATGTAGTTAAGCACATCAAACCTTACAGAATGAAGATATTGCAAAACCATCCAAATCAAGCTTCTCTCAGCCTGAAATACTCCCACACTATAGTAAAGGACATTATCTCTAATAGGTGAAGAGTTTACGTGTATTAGCAAGAAAAAAATACAATTCTTAAAATTCTTGAAACCAAGTCAGTTCTGACCTGAAACAACAAGATATGTTGTAAAATTGCATTTGTAAGCATATGTAATGTAGTTAAGCACATCTAACCTTACAGAATGAATATATTGCAAAAACATCCAAATCAAGCTTCTCTCAGCCTCATTTGTTCCTACACTATACTTAAGGGCATTATCTCTAATAGGTGAAGAGTATACATGTGTATTTGCATGAAAACATTACAATTCTTCACTTCTTGAAACCAAGTCAGTTCTGACCTGAAACAACAAGATATGTGGTAAAATTGCATTTGTAAGCATATGCAATGTAGTTAAGCAAATCTAACCTTACAGAATGAAGATATTGTAAAACCATCCAAATCAAGCTTATCTCAGCCTGAAATACTCCCACACTATAGTAAAGAGCATTATCTCTAATAGGTGAAGAGTTTACATGTGTATTAGCAAGAAAAAAATACAATTCTTAAAATTCTTGAAACCAAGTCAGTTCTCACCTGAAACAACAAGATATGTTGTAAAATTGCATTTGTAAGCATATGTAATGTAGTTAAGCCATCTAACCTTACAGAATGAAGATATTGCAAAACCATCCAAATCAAGCTTATCTCAGCCTGAAATACTCCCACACTATAGTAAAGGACATTATCTCTAATAGGTGAAGAGTTTACGTGTATTAGCAAGAAAACATAACAATTCATCAACTTCTTGAAACCAAGTCAGTTCTGACCTAAAACAACAAGATATGTTGTAAAATTGCATTTGTAAGCATATGTAATGTAGTTAAGCCATCTAACCTTACAGAATGAAGATATTGCAAAACCATCCAAATCAAGCATCTCTCAGCCTCATTTGTTCCTACACTGTACTTTAGGGCATTATCACTAATAGGTGAACAGTTTACATGTGTATTAGCAAGAAAACATTACAATTCACCAACTTCTTGAAACCAAGTCAGTTCTGACCTGAAACAACAAGATATGTTGTAAAATTGCATTTGTAAGCAGTTGTAATGTAGTTAAGCACATCTAACCTTACAGAATGAAGATATTGCAAAACCATCCAAATCAAGCATCTCTCAGACTCATTTGTTCCTACACTGTACTTTAGGGCATTATCACTAATAGGTGAACAGTTTACATGTGTATTAGCAAGAAAACATTACAATTTATCAACTTCTTGAAACCAAGTCAGTTCTGACCTGAAACAACAAGATATGATGTAAAATTGCATATGTAAGCATATGTAATGTAGTTAAGCACATCTAACCTTGCAGAATAAAGATATAGCAAAACCATCCAAATCAGGCTTCTCTCAGCCTCATTTGTTCCTACACTATAACTTAAGGGCATTATCTCTAATAGGTGAAGAGTTTACATGTGTATTAAGCAAGAAAACAATACAATTTTTCAACTTCTTGAAACCAAGTCAGTTCTTCCTGAAACAACAAGATATGTGGTAAAATTGCATTTGTAAGCATATGTAATGTAGTTAAGCACATCTAACCTTACAGAATGAAGATATTGTAAAACCATCCAAATCAAGCTTATCTCAGCCTGAAATAATCCCACACTATAGTAAAGAGCATTATCTCTAATAGGTGAAGAGTTTACATGTGTATTAGCAAGAAAACAATACAATTCTTAAAATTCTTGAAACCAAGTCAGTTCTGACCTGAAACAACAAGATAAGTGGTAAAATTGCATTTGTAAGCATATGTAATGTAGTTAAACACATCTAACCTTACAGAATGAAGATATTGCAAAACCATCCAAATCAAGCATCTCTCAGCCTCATTTGTTCCTACACTGTACTTTAGGGCATTATCACTAATAGGTGAACAGTTTACATGTGAATTAGCAAGAAAACATTACAATTCATCAACTTCTTGAAACCAAGTCAGTTCTGACCTGAAACAAGAAGATATGTTGTAAAATTGCACTTGTAAGCATATGTAAAGTAGTAAAGCACATCTAACCTTACAGAATGAAGACATTGTAAAACCATCCAAATCAAGCTTATCTCAGCCTGAAATACTCCCACACTATAGTAAAGAGCATTATCTCTAATAGGTGAAGAGTTTACATGTGTATTAGCAAGAAAAAAATACAATTCTTAAAATTCTTGAAACCAAGTCAGTTCTGACCTGAAACAACAAGATATGTTGTAAAATTGCATTTGTAAGCATATGTAATGTAGTTAAGCCATCTAACCTTACAGAATGAAGATATTGCAAAACCATCCAAATCAAGCTTATCTCAGCCTGAAATACTCCCACACTATAGTAAAGGACATTATCTCTAATAGGTGAAGAGTTTACGTGTATTAGCAAGAAAACATAACAATTCATCAACTTCTTGAAACCAAGTCAGTTCTGACCTAAAACAACAAGATATGTTGTAAAATTGCATTTGTAAGCATATGTAATGTAGTTAAGCCATCTAACCTTACAGAATGAAGATATTGCAAAACCATCCAAAACAAGCTTATCTCAGCCTGAAATACTCCCACACTATAGTAAAGAGCATTATCTCCAATAGGTGAAGAGTTTACATGTGTATTAGCAAGAAAAAAATACAATTCTTAAAATTCTTGAAACCAAGTCAGTTCTGACCTGAAACAACAAGTTATGTTGTAAAATTGCATTTGTAAGCATATGTAATGTAGTTAAGCACATCTAACCTTACAGAATGAAGATATTGTAAAACCATCCAAATCAAGCTTACCTCAGCCTGAAATACTCCCACACTATAGTAAAGAGAATTATCTCTAATATGTGAACAGTTTACATGTGTATTAGCAAGAAAACATTACAATTCATCATCTTCTTGAAACCAAGTCAGTTCTGACCTGAAACAACAAGATATGTTGTAAAATTGCATTTGTAAGCAGTTGTAATGTATTTAAGCACATCTAACCTTACAGAATGAAGATATTGCAAAAACATCCAAATCAAGCTTCTCTCAGCCTCATTTGTTCCTACACTATACTTAAGGGCATTATCTCTAATAGGTGAAGAGTATACATGTGTATTTGCATGAAAACATTACAATTCTTCACTTCTTGAAACCAAGTCAGTTCTGACCTGAAACAACAAGATATGTGGTAAAATTGCATTTGTAAGCATATGCAATGTAGTTAAGCAAATCTAACCTTACAGAATGAAGATATTGTAAAACCATCCAAATCAAGCTTATCTCAGCCTGAAATACTCCCACACTATAGTAAAGAGCATTATCTCTAATAGGTGAAGAGTTTACATGTGTATTAGCAAGAAAAAAATACAATTCTTAAAATTCTTGAAACCAAGTCAGTTCTGACCTGAAACAACAAGATATGTTGTAAAATTGCATTTGTAAGCATATGTAATGTAGTTAAGCCATCTAACCTTACAGAATGAAGATATTGCAAAACCATCCAAATCAAGCTTATCTCAGCCTGAAATACTCCCACACTATAGTAAAGGACATTATCTCTAATAGGTGAAGAGTTTACGTGTATTAGCAAGAAAACATAACAATTCATCAACTTCTTGAAACCAAGTCAGTTCTGACCTAAAACAACAAGAAATGTTGTAAAATTGCATTTGTAAGCATATGTAATGTAGTTAAGCCATCTAACCTTACAGAATGAAGATATTGCAAAACCATCCAAATCAAGCATCTCTCAGCCTCATTTGTTCCTACACTGTACTTTAGGGCATTATCACTAATAGGTGAACAGTTTACATGTGTATTAGCAAGAAAACATTACAATTCACCAACTTCTTGAAACCAAGTCAGTTCTGACCTGAAACAACAAGATATGTTGTAAAATTGCATTTGTAAGCAGTTGTAATGTAGTTAAGCACATCTAACCTTACAGAATGAAGATATTGCAAAACCATCCAAATCAGGCATCTCTCAGCCTCATTTGTTCCTACACTGTACTTTAGGGCATTATCACTAATAGGTGAACAGTTTACATGTGTATTAGCAAGAAAACATTACAATTTATCAACTTCTTGAAACCAAGTCAGTTCTGACCTGAAACAACAAGATATGATGTAAAATTGCATATGTAAGCATATGTAATGTAGTTAAGTACATCTAACCTTACAGAATGAAGATATTGTAAAACCATCCAAATCAAGCTTACCTCAGCCTGAAATACTCCCACACTATAGTAAAGAGAATTATCTCTAATAGGTGAACAGTTTACATGTGTATTAGCAAGAAAACATTACAATTCATCATCTTCTTGAAACCAAGTCAGTTCTGACCTGAAACAACAAGATATGTTGTAAAATTGCATTTGTAAGCAGTTGTAATGTAGTTAAGCACATCTAACCTTACAGAGTGAAGATATTGCAAAACCATCCAAATCAAGCTTCTCTCAGCCTCATTTGTTCCTACACTATACTTAAGGGCATTATCTCTAATAGGTGAAGAGTTTACATGTGTATTAGCAAGAAAAAAATACAATTCTTAAAATTCTTGAAACCAAGTCAGTTCTGACCTGAAACAACAAGATATGTTGTAAAATTGCATTTGTAAGTATATGTAATGTAGTTAAGCCATCTAACCTTACAGAATGAAGATATTGCAAAACCATCCAAATCAAGCTTATCTCAGCCTGAAATACTCCCACACTATAGTAAAGAGCATTATCTCTAATAGGTGAAGAGTTTACATGTGTATTAGCAAGAAAAAAATACAATTCTTAAAATTCTTGAAACCAAGTCAGTTCTGACCTGAAACAACAAGATATGTGGTTAAGTTGCATTTGTAAGCATATGTAATGTAGTTAAGCACATCTAACCTTACAGAATGAAGATATTGTAAAACCATCCAAATCAAACTTACCTCAGCCTGAAGTACTCCCACACTATAGTAAAGAGAATGAACTCTAATAGGTGAACAGTTTACATGTGTATTAGCAAGAAAACATTACAATTCATCAACTTCTTTAAACCAAGTCAGTTCTGACCTGAAACAACAAGATATGTTGTAAAATTGCATTAGTAAGCATATGTAATGTAGTTAAGCACATCAAACCTTACAGAATGAAGATATTGCAAAACCATCCAAATCAAGCTTCTCTCAGCCTGAAATACTCCCACACTATAGTAAAGGACATTATCTCTAATAGGTGAAGAGTTTACGTGTATTAGCAAGAAAAAAATACAATTCTTAAAATTCTTGAAACCAAGTCAGTTCTGACCTAAAACAACAAGTTATGTTGTAAAATTGCATTTGTAAGCATATGTAATGTAGTTAAGCACATCTAACCTTACAGAATGAAGATATTGTAAAACCATCCAAATCAAGCTTACCTCAGCCTGAAATACTCCCACACTATAGTAAAGAGAATTATCTCTAATAGGTGAACAGTTTACATGTGTATTAGCAAGAAAAAAATACAATTCTTAAAATTCTTGAAACCAAGTCAGTTCTGACCTGAAACAACAAGATATGTTGTAAAATTGCATTTGTAAGCATATGTAATGTAGTTAAGCCATCTAACCTTAGAGAATGAAGATATTGCAAAACCATCCAAATCAAGCTTATCTCAGCCTGAAATACTCCCACACTATAGTAAAGGACATTATCTCTAATAGGTGAAGAGTTTACGTGTATTAGCAAGAAAACATAACAATTCATCAACTTCTTGAAACCAAGTCAGTTCTGACCTAAAACAACAAGAAATGTTGTAAAATTGCATTTGTAAGCATATGTAATGTAGTTAAGCACATCTAACCTTGCAGAATAAAGATATAGCAAAACCATCCAAATCAGGCTTCTCTCAGCCTCATTTGTTCCTACACTATAACTTAAGGGCATTATCTCTAATAGGTGAAGAGTTTACATGTGTATTAAGCAAGAAAACAATACAATTTTTCAACTTCTTGAAACCAAGTCAGTTCTTCCTGAAACAAGAAGATATGTTGTAAAATTGCACTTGTAAGCATATGTAATGTAGTAAAGCACATCTAACCTTACAGAATGAAGACATTGCAAAACCATCCAAATCAAGCTTCTCTCAGCCTCATTTGTTCCTACACTATAACTTAAGAGCATTATCTCTAATAGGTGAAGAGTTTACATGTGTATTAGCAAGAAAACAATACAATTCTTAAAATTCTTGAAACCAAGTCAGTTCTGACCTGAAACAACAAGATAAGTGGTAAAATTGCATTTGTAAGCATATGTAATGTAGTTAAGCACATCTAACCTTACAGAATGAAGATATTGCAAAACCATCCAAATCAAGCATCTCTCAGCCTCATTTGTTCCTACACTGTACTTTAGGGCATTATCACTAATAGGTGAACAGTTTACATGTGTCTTAGCAAGAAAACATTACAATTCATCAACTTCTTGAAACCAAGTCAGTTCTGACCTGAAACAACAAGATATGTTGTAAAATTGCATTTGTAAGCAGTTGTAATGTAGTTAAGCACATCTAACCTTACAGAATGAAGATATTGCAAAACCATCCAAATCAAGCATCTCTCAGCCTCATTTGTTCCTACACTGTACTTTAGGGCATTATCACTAATAGGTGAACAGTTTACATGTGTATTAGCAAGAAAACATTACAATTCATCAACTTCTTGAAACCAAGTCAGTTCTGACCTGAAACAACAAGATATGATGTAAAATTGCATTTGTAAGCATATGTAATGTAGTTAAGCACATCTAACCTTGCAGAATAAAGATATTGCAAAACCATCCAAATCAGGCTTCTCTCAGCCTCATTTGTTCCTACACTATAACTTAAGGGCATTATCTCTAATAGGTGAAGAGTTTACATGTGTATTAGCAAGAAAACAATACAATTCTTAAAATTCTTGAAACCAAGTCAGTTCTGACCTGAAACAACAAGATATGTGGTAAAATTGCATTTGTAAGCATATGTAATGTAGTTAAATCTAACCTTACAGAATGAAGATATTGTAAAACCATCCAAATCAAGCTTATCTCAGCCTGAAATAATCCCACACTATAGTAAAGAGCATTATCTCTAATAGGTGAAGAGTTTACATGTGTATTAGCAAGAAAAAAATACAATTCTTAAAATTCTTGAAACCAAGTCAGTTCTGACCTGAAACAACAAGATATGATGTAAAATTGCATTTGTAAGCATATGTAATGTATTTAAGCACATCTAACCTTACAGAATGAAGATATTGCAAAAACATCCAAATCAAGCTTCTCTCAGCCTCATTTGTTCCTACACTATACTTAAGGGCATTATCTCTAATAGGTGAAGAGTATACATGTGTATTTGCATGAAAACATTACAATTCTTCACTTCTTGAAACCAAGTCAGTTCTGACCTGAAACAACAAGATATGTGGTAAAATTGCATTTGTAAGCATATGCAATGTAGTTAACCAAATCTAACCTTACAGAATGAAGATATTGTAAAACCATCCAAATCAAGCTTATCTCAGCCTGAAATACTCCCACACTATAGTAAAGAGCATTATCTCTAATAGGTGAAGAGTTTACATGTGTATTAGCAAGAAAAAAATACAATTCTTAAAATTCTTGAAACCAAGTCAGTTCTGACCTAAAACAACAAGATATGTTGTAAAATTGCATTTGTAAGCATATGTAATGTAGTTAAGCCATCTAACCTTACAGAATGAAGATATTGCAAAACCATCCAAATCAAGCTTATCTCAGCCTGAAATACTCCCACACTATAGTAAAGGACATTATCTCTAATAGGTGAAGAGTTTACGTGTATTAGCAAGAAAACATAACAATTCATCAACTTCTTGAAACCAAGTCAGTTCTGACCTAAAACAACAAGAAATGTTGTAAAATTGCATTTGTAAGCATATGTAATGTAGTTAAGCCATCTAACCTTACAGAATGAAGATATTGCAAAACCATCCAAATCAAGCATCTCTCAGCCTCATTTGTTCCTACACTGTTCTTTAGGGCATTATCACTAATAGGTGAACAGTTTACATGTGTATTAGCAAGAAAACATTACAATTCACCAACTTCTTGAAACCAAGTCAGTTCTGACCTGAAACAACAAGATATGTTGTAAAATTGCATTTGTAAGCAGTTGTAATGTAGTTAAGCACATCTAACCTTACAGAATGAAGATATTGCAAAACCATCCAAATCAAGCATCTCTCAGCCTCATTTGTTCCTACACTGTACTTTAGGGCATTATCACTAATAGGTGAACAGTTTACATGTGTATTAGCAAGAAAACATTACAATTTATCAACTTCTTGAAACCAAGTCAGTTCTGACCTGAAACAACAAGATATGATGTAAAATTGCATATGTAAGCATATGTAATGTAGTTAAGCACATCTAACCTTACAGAATGAAGATATTGTAAAACCATCCAAATCAAGCTTACCTCAGCCTGAAATACTCCCACACTATAGTAAAGAGAATTATCTCTAATAGGTGAACAGTTTACATGTGTATTAGCAAGAAAACATTACAATTCATCATCTTCTTGAAACCAAGTCAGTTCTGACCTGAAACAACAAGATATGTTGTAAAATTGCATTTGTAAGCAGTTGTAATGTAGTTAAGCACATCTAACCTTACAGAATGAAGATATTGCAAAACCATCCAAATCAAGCTTCTCTCAGCCTCATTTGTTCCTACACTATACTTAAGGGCATTATCTCTAATAGGTGAAGAGTTTACATGTGTATTAGCAAGAAAAAAATACAATTCTTAAAATTCTTGAAACCAAGTCAGTTCTGACCTGAAACAACAAGATATGTTGTAAAATTGCATTTGTAAGTATATGTAATGTAGTTAAGCCATCTAACCTTACAGAATGAAGATATTGCAAAACCATCCAAATCAAGCTTATCTCAGCCTGAAATACTCCCACACTATAGTAAAGAGCATTATCTCTAATAGGTGAAGAGTTTACATGTGTATTAGCAAGAAAAAAATACAATTCTTAAAATTCTTGAAACCAAGTCAGTTCTGACCTGAAACAACAAGATATGTGGTTAAGTTGCATTTGTAAGCATATGTAATGTAGTTAAGCACATCTAACCTTACAGAATGAAGATATTGTAAAACCATCCAAATCAAGCTTACCTCAGCCTGAAGTACTCCCACACTATAGTAAAGAGAATGAACTCTAATAGGTGAACAGTTTACATGTGTATTAGCAAGAAAACATTACAATTCATCAACTTCTTTAAACCAAGTCAGTTCTGACCTGAAACAACAAGATATGTTGTAAAATTGCATTAGTAAGCATATGTAATGTAGTTAAGCACATCAAACCTTACAGAATGAAGATATTGCAATACCATCCAAATCAAGCTTCTCTCAGCCTGAAATACTCCCACACTATAGTAAAGGACATTATCTCTAATAGGTGAAGAGTTTACGTGTATTAGCAAGAAAAAAATACAATTCTTAAAATTCTTGAAACCATGTCAGTTCTGACCTGAAACAACAAGATATGTTGTAAAATTGCATTTGTAAGCATATGTAATGTAGTTAAGCACATCTAACCTTACAGAATGAATATATTGCAAAAACATCCAAATCAAGCTTCTCTCAGCCTCATTTGTTCCTACACTATACTTAAGGGCATTATCTCTAATAGGTGAAGAGTATACATGTGTATTTGCATGAAAACATTACAATTCTTCACTTCTTGAAACCAAGTCAGTTCTGACCTGAAACAACAAGATATGTGGTAAAATTGCATTTGTAAGCATATGCAATGTAGTAAAGCAAATCTAACCTTACAGAATGAAGATATTGTAAAACCATCCAAATCAAGCTTATCTCAGCCTGAAATACTCCCACACTATAGTAAAGAGCATTATCTCTAATAGGTGAAGAGTTTACATGTGTATTAGCAAGAAAAAAATACAATTCTTAAAATTCTTGAAACCAAGTCAGTTCTGACCTGAAACAACAAGATATGTTGTAAAATTGCATTTGTAAGCATATGTAATGTAGTTAAGCCATCTAACCTTACAGAATGAAGATATTGCAAAACCATCCAAATCAAGCTTATCTCAGCCTGAAATACTCCCACACTATAGTAAAGGACATTATCTCTAATAGGTGAAGAGTTTACGTGTATTAGCAAGAAAACATAACAATTCATCAACTTCTTGAAACCAAGTCAGTTCTGACCTAAAACAACAAGTTATGTTGTAAAATTGCATTTGTAAGCATATGTAATGTAGTTAAGCACATCTAACCTTACAGAATGAAGATATTGTAAAACCATCCAAATCAAGCTTACCTCAGCCTGAAATACTCCCACACTATAGTAAAGAGAATTATCTCTAATAGGTGAACAGTTTACATGTGTATTAGCAAGAAAAAAATACAATTCTTAAAATTCTTGAAACCAAGTCAGTTCTGACCTGAAACAACAAGATATGTTGTAAAATTGCATTTGTAAGCATATGTAATGTAGTTAAGCCATCTAACCTTACAGAATGAAGATATTGCAAAACCATCCAAATCAAGCTTATCTCAGCCTGAAATACTCCCACACTATAGTAAAGGACATTATCTCTAATAGGTGAAGAGTTTACGTGTATTAGCAAGAAAACATAACAATTCATCAACTTCTTGAAACCAAGTCAGTTCTGACCTAAAACAACAAGAAATGTTGTAAAATTGCATTTGTAAGCATATGTAATGTAGTTAAGCACATCTAACCTTGCAGAATAAAGATATAGCAAAACCATCCAAATCAGGCTTCTCTCAGCCTCATTTGTTCCTACACTATAACTTAAGGGCATTATCTCTAATAGGTGAAGAGTTTACATGTGTATTAAGCAAGAAAACAATACAATTTTTCAACTTCTTGAAACCAAGTCAGTTCTTCCTGAAACAAGAAGATATGTTGTAAAATTGCACTTGTAAGCATATGTAATGTAGTAAAGCACATCTAACCTTACAGAATGAAGACATTGCAAAACCATCCAAATCAAGCTTCTCTCAGCCTCATTTGTTCCTACACTATAACTTAAGAGCATTATCTCTAATAGGTGAAGAGTTTACATGTGTATTAGCAAGAAAACAATACAATTCTTAAAATTCTTGAAACCAAGTCAGTTCTGACCTGAAACAACAAGATAAGTGGTAAAATTGCATTTGTAAGCATATGTAATGTAGTTAAGCACATCTAACCTTACAGAATGAAGATATTGCAAAACCATCCAAATCAAGCATCTCTCAGCCTCATTTGTTCCTACACTGTACTTTAGGGCATTATCACTAATAGGTGAACAGTTTACATGTGTCTTAGCAAGAAAACATTACAATTCATCAACTTCTTGAAACCAAGTCAGTTCTGACCTGAAACAACAAGATATGTTGTAAAATTGCATTTGTAAGCAGTTGTAATGTAGTTAAGCACATCTAACCTTACAGAATGAAGATATTGCAAAACCATCCAAATCAAGCATCTCTCAGCCTCATTTGTTCCTACACTGTACTTTAGGGCATTATCACTAATAGGTGAACAGTTTACATGTGTATTAGCAAGAAAACATTACAATTCATCAACTTCTTGAAACCAAGTCAGTTCTGACCTGAAACAACAAGATATGATGTAAAATTGCATTTGTAAGCATATGTAATGTAGTTAAGCACATCTAACCTTGCAGAATAAAGATATTGCAAAACCATCCAAATCAGGCTTCTCTCAGCCTCATTTGTTCCTACACTATAACTTAAGGGCATTATCTCTAATAGGTGAAGAGTTTACATGTGTATTAGCAAGAAAACAATACAATTTTTCAACTTCTGGAAACCAAGTCAGTTCTACCTGAAACAACAAGATATGTGGTAAAATTGCATTTGAAAGCATATGTAATGTAGTTAAGCACATCTAACCTTACAGAATGAAGATATTGTAAAACCATCCAAATCAAGCTTATCTCAGCCTGAAATAATCCCACACTATAGTAAAGAGCATTATCTCTAATAGGTGAAGAGTTTACATGTGTATTAGCAAGAAAAAAATACAATTCTTAAAATTCTTGAAACCAAGTCAGTTCTGACCTGAAACAACAAGATATGATGTAAAATTGCATTTGTAAGCATATGTAATGTAGTTAAGCACATCTAACCTTACAGAATGAAGATATGGCAAAACCATCCAAATCAAGCTTTTCTCAGCCTGAAATACTCCCAAACTATAGTAAAGGGCATTATCTCTAATAGGTGAAGAGTTTACATGTGTATTAGCAAGAAAACAATACAATTCTTAAAATTCTTGAAACCAAGTCAGTTCTGACCTGAAACAACAAGATAAGTGGTAAAATTGCATTTGTAAGCATATGTAATGTAGTTAAGCACATCTAACCTTACAGAGTGAAGATATTGCAAAACCATCCAAATCAAGCATCTCTCAGCCTCATTTGTTCCTACACTGTACTTTAGGGCATTATCACTAATAGGTGAATAGTTTACATGTGTATTAGCAAGAAAACATTACAATTCATCAACTTCTTGAAACCAAGTCAGTTCTGACCTGAAACAAGAAGATATGTTGTAAAATTGCATTTGTAAGCAAATGTAATGTAGTTAAGCACATCTAACCTTACAGAATGAAGATATTGCAAAACCATCCAAATCAAGCTCCTCTCGGCCTCATTTGTTCCTACACTATACTTAAGGGCATTATCTCTAATAGGTGAAGAGATTACATGTGTATTAGCAAGAAAACAATACAATTCTTAAAATTCTTGAAACCAAGTCAGTTCTACCTGAAACAACAAGATAAGTGGTAAAATTGCATTTGTAAGCATATGTAATGTAGTTAAGCACATCTAACCTTACAGAATGAAGATATTGTAAAACCATCCAAATCAAGCTTATCTCAGCCTGAAATACTCCCAAACTATAGTAAAAGGCATTATCTCTAATAGGTGAAGAGTTTACATGTGTATTAGCAAGAAAACAATACAATTCTTAAAATTCTTGAAACCAAGTCAGTTCTGACCTGAAACAACAAGATAAGTGGTAAAATTGCATTTGTAAGCATATGTAATGTAGTTAAGCACATCTAACCTTACAGAATGAAGATATTGCAAAACCATCCAAATCAAGCTCCTCTCGGCCTCATTTGTTCCTACACTATACTTAAGGGCATTATCTCTAATAGGTGAAGAGTTTACATGTGTATTAGCAAGAAAACAATACAAATCTTATAATTCTTGAAACCAAGTCAGTTCAGACCTGAAACAACAAGATATGTGGTAAAATTGCATTTGTAAGCATATGTAATGTAGTTAAGCACATCTAACCTTACAGAATGAAGATATTGTAAAACCATCCAAATCAAGCTTATCTCAGCCTGAAATACTCCCAAACTATAGTAAAAGGCATTATCTCTAATAGGTGAAGAGTTTACATGTGTATTAGCAAGAAAACAATACAATTCTTAAAATTCTTGAAACCAAGTCAGTTCTGACCTGAAACAACAAGATATGATGTGAAATTGCATTTGTAAGCATATGTAATGTAGTTAAGCACATCTCACCTTACAGAATGAAGATATTGCAAAAGCATCCAAATCAAGCATCTCTCAGCCTCATTTGTTCCTACACTGTACTTTAGGGCATTATCACTAATAGGTGAACAGTTTACATGTGTATTAGCAAGAAAACATTACAATTCATCAACTTCTTGAAACCAAGTCAGTTCTGACCTGAAACAACAAGATATGATGTAAAATTGCATTTGTAAGCATATGTAATGTAGTTAAGCACATCTTACCTTGCAGAATAAAGATATTGCAAAACCATCCAAATCAGGCTTCTCTCAGCCTCATTTGTTCCTACACTATAACTTAAGGGCATTATCTCTAATAGGTGAAGAGTTTACATGTGTATTAGCAAGAAAACAATACAATTTTTCAACTTCTGGAAACCAAGTCAGTTCTACCTGAAACAACAAGATATGTGGTAAAATTGCATTTGAAAGCATATGTAATGTAGTTAAGCACATCTAACCTTACAGAATGAAGATATTGTAAAACCATCCAAATCAAGCTTATCTCAGCCTGAAATAATCCCACACTATAGTAAAGAGCATTATCTCTAATAGGTGAAGAGTTTACATGTGTATTAGCAAGAAAAAAATACAATTCTTAAAATTCTTGAAACCAAGTCAGTTCTGACCTGAAACAACAAGATATGATGTAAAATTGCATTTGTAAGCATATGTAATGTAGTTAAGCACATCTAACCTTACAGAATGAAGATATGGCAAAACCATCCAAATCAAGCTTTTCTCAGCCTGAAATACTCCCAAACTATAGTAAAGAGCATTATCACTAATAGGTGAATAGTTTACATGTGTATTAGCAAGAAAACATTACAATTCATCAACTTCTTGAAACCAAGTCAGTTCTGACCTGAAACAAGAAGATATGTTGTAAAATTGCATTTGTAAGCAAATGTAATGTAGTTAAGCACATCTAACCTTACAGAATGAAGATATTGCAAAACCATCCAAATCAAGCTCCTCTCGGCCTCATTTGTTCCTACACTATACTTAAGGGCATTATCTCTAATAGGTGAAGAGATTACATGTGTATTAGCAAGAAAACAATACAATTCTTAAAATTCTTGAAACCAAGTCAGTTCTACCTGAAACAACAAGATATGTGGTAAAATTGCATTTGTAAGCATATGTAATGTAGTAAAGCACATCTAACCTTACAGAATGAAGACATTGCAAAACCATCCAAATCAAGCTCCTCTCAGCCTCATTTGTTCCTACACTATACTTAAGGGCATTATCTCTAATAGGTGAAGAGTTTACATGTGTATTAGCAAGAAAACAATACAATTCTTAAAATTCTTGAAACCAAATCAGTTCTGACCTGAAACAACAAGAAATGTGTTAAAATTGCATTTGTAAGCATATGTAATGTAGTTAAGCACATCTAACCTTACAGAATGAAGATATTGTAAAACCATCCAAATCAAGCTTATCTCAGCCTGAAATACTCCCAAACTATAGTAAAAGGCATTATCTCTAATAGGTGAAGAGTTTACATGTGTATTAGCAAGAAAACAATACAATTCTTAAAATTCTTGAAACCAAGTCAGTTCTGACCTGAAACAACAAGATAAGTGGTAAAATTGCATTTGTAAGCATATGTAATGTAGTTAAGCACATCAAACCTTACAGAATGAAGATATTGCAAAACCATCCAAATCAAGCTCCTCTCGGCCTCATTTGTTCCTACACTATACTTAAGGGCATTATCTCTAATAGGTGAAGAGTTTACATGTGTATTAGCAAGAAAACAATACAAATCTTATAATTCTTGAAACCAAGTCAGTTCAGACCTGAAACAACAAGATATGTGGTAAAATTGCATTTGTAAGCATATGTAATGTAGTTAAGCACATCTAACCTTACAGAATGAAGATATTGTAAAACCATCCAAATCAAGCTTATCTCAGCCTGAAATAATCCCACACTATAGTAAAGAGCATTATCTCTAATAGGTGAAGAGTTTACATGTGTATTAGCAAGAAAAAAATACAATTCTTAAAATTCTTGAAACCAAGTCAGTTCTGACCTGAAACAACAAGATATGATGTAAAATTGCATTTGTAAGCATATGTAATGTAGTTAAGCACATCTAACCTTACAGAATGAAGATATGGCAAAACCATCCAAATCAAGCTTTTCTCAGCCTGAAATACTCCCAAACTATAGTAAAGAGCATTATCACTAATAGGTGAATAGTTTACATGTGTATTAGCAAGAAAACATTACAATTCATCAACTTCTTGAAACCAAGTCAGTTCTGACCTGAAACAAGAAGATATGTTGTAAAATTGCATTTGTAAGCAAATGTAATGTAGTTAAGCACATCTAACCTTACAGAATGAAGATATTGCAAAACCATCCAAATCAAGCTCCTCTCGGCCTCATTTGTTCCTACACTATACTTAAGGGCATTATCTCTAATAGGTGAAGAGATTACATGTGTATTAGCAAGAAAACAATACAATTCTTAAAATTCTTGAAACCAAGTCAGTTCTACCTGAAACAACAAGATATGTGGTAAAATTGCATTTGTAAGCATATGTAATGTAGTAAAGCACATCTAACCTTACAGAATGAAGACATTGCAAAACCATCCAAATCAAGCTCCTCTCAGCCTCATTTGTTCCTACACTATACTTAAGGGCATTATCTCTAATAGGTGAAGAGTTTACATGTGTATTAGCAAGAAAACAATACAATTCTTAAAATTCTTGAAACCAAATCAGTTCTGACCTGAAACAACAAGATATGTGGTAAAATTGCATTTGTAAGCATATGTAATGTAGTTAAGCACATCTAACCTTACAGAATGAAGATATTGTAAAACCATCCAAATCAAGCTTATCTCAGCCTGAAATACTCCCAAACTATAGTAAAAGGCATTATCTCTAATAGGTGAAGAGTTTACATGTGTATTAGCAAGAAAACAATACAATTCTTAAAATTCTTGAAACCAAGTCAGTTCTGACCTGAAACAACAAGATAAGTGGTAAAATTGCATTTGTAAGCATATGTAATGTAGTTAAGCACATCAAACCTTACAGAATGAAGATATTGCAAAACCATCCAAATCAAGCTCCTCTCGGCCTCATTTGTTCCTACACTATACTTAAGGGCATTATCTCTAATAGGTGAAGAGTTTACATGTGTATTAGCAAGAAAACAATACAAATCTTATAATTCTTGAAACCAAGTCAGTTCAGACCTGAAACAACAAGATATGTGGTAAAATTGCATTTGTAAGCATATGTAATGTAGTTAAGCACATCTAACCTTACAGAATGAAGATATTGTAAAACCATCCAAATCAAGCTTATCTCAGCCTGAAATACTCCCAAACTATAGTAAAAGGCATTATCTCTAATAGGTGAAGAGTTTACATGTGTATTAGCAAGAAAACAATACAATTCTTAAAATTCTTGAAACCAAGTCAGTTCTGACCTGAAACAACAAGATATGATGTGAAATTGCATTTGTAAGCATATGTAGTGTAGTTAAGCACATCTAACCTTACAGAATGTAGATATTGCAAAACCATCCAAATCAAGCTTCTCTCAGCCTCATTTGTTCCTACACTATACTTAAGGGCATTATCTCTAATAGGTGAAGAGTTTACATGTGTATTAGCAAGAAAAAAATGCAATTCTTAAAATTCTTGAAACCAAGTCAGTTCTGACCTGAAACAACAAGATATGTTGTAAAATTGCATTTGTAAGTATATGTAATGTAGTTAAGCCATCTAACCTTACAGAATGAAGATATTGCAAAACCATCCAAATCAAGCTTATCTCAGCCTGAAATACTCCCACACTATAGTAAAGAGCATTATCTCTAATAGGTGAAGAGTTTACATGTGTATTAGCAAGAAAAAAATACAATTCTTAAAATTCTTGAAACCAAGTCAGTTCTGACCTGAAACAACAAGATAAGTGGTAAAATTGCATTTGTAAGCATATGTAATGTAGTTAAGCACATCTAACCTTACAGAATGAAGATATTGCAAAACCATCCAAATCAAGCATCTCTCAGCCTCATTTGTTCCTACACTGTACTTTAGGGCATTATCACTAATAGGTGAACAGTTTACATGTGTATTAGCAAGAAAACATTACAATTCATCAACTTCTTGAAACCAAGTCAGTTCTGACCTGAAACAACAAGATATGATGTAAAATTGCATTTGTAAGCATATGTAATGTAGTTAAGCACATCTAACCTTGCAGAATAAAGATATTGCAAAACCATCCAAATCAGGCTTCTCTCAGCCTCATTTGTTCCTACACTATAACTTAAGGGCATTATCTCTAATAGGTGAAGAGTTTACATGTGTATTAGCAAGAAAACAATAAAATTTTTCAACTTCTGGAAACCAAGTCAGTTCTACCTGAAACAACAAGATACGTGGTAAAATTGCATTTGAAAGCATATGTAATGTAGTTAAGCACATCTAACCTTACAGAATGAAGATATTGTAAAACCATCCAAATCAAGCTTATCTCAGCCTGAAATAATCCCACACTATAGTAAAGAGCATTATCTCTAATAGGTGAAGAGTTTACATGTGTATTAGCAAGAAAAAAATACAATTCTTAAAATTCTTGAAACCAAGTCAGTTCTGACCTGAAACAACAAGATATGATGTAAAATTGAATTTGTAAGCATATGTAATGTAGTTAAGCACATCTAACCTTACAGAATGAAGATATGGCAAAACCATCCAAATCAAGCTTTTCTCAGCCTGAAATACTCCCAAACTATAGTAAAGGGCATTATCTCTAATAGGTGAAGAGTTTACATGTGTATTAGCAAGAAAACAATACAATTCTTAAAATTCTTGAAACCAAGTCAGTTCTGACCTGAAACAAGAAGATAAGTGGTAAAATTGCATTTGTAAGCATATGTAATGTAGTTAAGCACATCTAACCTTACAGAGTGAAGATATTGCAAAACCATCCAAATCAAGCATCTCTCAGCCTCATTTGTTCCTACACTGTACTTTAGGGCATTATCACTAATAGGTGAATAGTTTACATGTGTATTAGCAAGAAAACATTACAATTCATCAACTTCTTGAAACCAAGTCAGTTCTGACCTGAAACAAGAAGATATGTTGTAAAATTGCATTTGTAAGCAAATGTAATGTAGTTAAGCACATCTAACCTTACAGAATGAAGACATTGCAAAACCATCCAAATCAAGCTCCTCTCAGCCTCATTTGTTCCTACACTATACTTAAGGGCATTATCTCTAATAGGTGAAGAGTTTACATGTGTATTAGCAAGAAAACAATACAATTCTTAAAATTCTTGAAACCAAATCAGTTCTGACCTGAAACAACAAGATATGTGGTAAAATTGCATTTGTAAGCATATGTAATGTAGTTAAGCACATCTAACCTTACAGAATGAAGATATTGTAAAACCATCCAAATCAAGCTTATCTCAGCCTGAAATACTCCCAAACTATAGTAAAAGGCATTATCTCTAATAGGTGAAGAGTTTACATGTGTATTAGCAAGAAAACAATACAATTCTTAAAATTCTTGAAACCAAGTCAGTTCTGACCTGAAACAACAAGATAAGAGGTAAAATTGCATTTGTAAGCATATGTAATGTAGTTAAGCACATCAAACCTTACAGAATGAAGATATTGCAAAACCATCCAAATCAAGCTCCTCTCGGCCTCATTTGTTCCTACACTATACTTAAGGGCATTATCTCTAATAGGTGAACAGTTTACATGTGTATTAGCAAGAAAACAATACAAATCTTATAATTCTTGAAACCAAGTCAGTTCAGACCTGAAACAACAAGATATGTGGTAAAATTGCATTTGTAAGCATATGTAATGCAGTTAAGCACATCTAACCTTACAGAATGAAGATATTGTAAAACCATCCAAATCAAGCTTATCTCAGCCTGAAATACTCCCAAACTATAGTAAAAGGCAGTATCTCTAATAGGTGAAGAGTTTACATGTGTATTAGCAAGAAAACAATACAATTCTTAAAATTCTTGAAACCAAGTCAGTTCTGACCTGAAACAACAAGATATGATGTGAAATTGCATTTGTAAGCTTATGTAGTGTAGTTAAGCACATCTAACCTTACAGAATGTAGATATTGCAAAACCATCCAAATCAAGCTTCTCTCAGCCTCATTTGTTCCTACACTATACTTAAGGGCATTATCTCTAATAGGTGAAGAGTTTACATGTGTATTAGCAAGAAAAAAATGCAATTCTTAAAATTCTTGAAACCAAGTCAGTTCTGACCTGAAACAACAAGATATGTTGTAAAATTGCATTTGTAAGTATATGTAATGTAGTTAAGCCATCTAACCTTACAGAATGAAGATATTGCAAAACCATCCAAATCAAGCTTATCTCAGCCTGAAATACTCCCACACTATAGTAAAGAGCATTATCTCTAATAGGTGAAGAGTTTACATGTGTATTAGCAAGAAAAAAATACAATTCTTAAAATTCTTGAAACCAAGTCAGTTCTGACCTGAAACAACAAGATATGATGTAAAATTGCATTTGTAAGCATATGTAATGTAGTTAAGCACATCTCACCTTACAGAATGAAGATATTGCAAAACCATCCAAATCAAGCTTATCTCAGCCTGAAATACTCCCAAACTATAGTAAAGGGCATTATCTCTAATAGGTGAAGAGTTTACATGTGTATTAGCAAGAAAACAATACAATTCTTAAAATTCTTGAAACCATGTCAGATCTGACCTGAAACAACAAGATATGTGGTTAAGTTGCATTTGTAAGCATATGTAATGTAGTTAAGCACATCTAACCTTACAGAATGAAGATATTGTAAAACCATCCAAATCAAGCTTACCTCAGCCTGAAGTACTCCCACACTATAGTAAAGAGAATTATCTCTAATAGGTGAACAGTTTACATGTGTATTAGCAAGAAAACATTACAATTCATCAACTTCTTTAAACCAAGTCAGTTCTGACCTGAAACAACAAGATATGTTGTAAAATTGCATTTGTAAGCAGTTGTAATGTAGTTAAGCACATCAAACCTTACAGAATGAAGATATTGCAAAACCATCCAAATCAAGCTTCTCTCAGCCTGAAATACTCCCACACTATAGTAAAGGACATTATCTCTAATAGGTGAAGAGTTTACGTGTATTAGCAAGAAAAAAATACAATTCTTAAAATTCTTGAAACCAAGTCAGTTCTGACCTGAAACAACAAGATATGTTGTAAAATTGCATTAGTAAGCATATGTAATGTAGTTAAGCACATCAAACCTTACAGAATGAAGATATTGCAAAACCATCCAAATCAAGCTTCTCTCAGCCTGAAATACTCCCACACTATAGTAAAGGACATTATCTCTAATAGGTGAAGAGTTTACGTGTATTAGCAAGAAAAAAATACAATTCTTAAAATTCTTGAAACCAAGTCAGTTCTGACCTGAAACAACAAGATATGTTGTAAAATTGCATTTGTAAGCAGTTGTAATGTAGTTAAGCACATCTAACCTTACAGAATGAAGATATTTAAAACCATCCAAATCAAGCATCTCTCAGCCTCATTTGTTCCTACACTGTACTTTAGGGCATTATCACTAATAGGTGAACAGTTTACATGTGTCTTAGCAAGAAAACATTACAATTCACCAACTTCTTGAAACCAAGTCAGTTCTGACCTGAAACAACAAGATATGTTGTAAAATTGCATTTGTAAGCAGTTGTAATGTAGTTAAGCACATCTAACCTTACAGAATGAAGATATTGCAAAACCATCCAAATCAAGCATCTCTCAGCCTCATTTGTTCCTACACTGTACTTTAGGGCATTATCACTAATAGGTGAACAGTTTACATGTGTATTAGCAAGAAAACATTACAATTCATCAACTTCTTGAAACCAAGTCAGTTCTGACCTGAAACAACAAGATATGATGTAAAATTGCATTTGTAAGCATATGTAATGTAGTTAAGCACATCTAACCTTACAGAATGAAGATATTGCAAAACCATCCAAATCAAGCATCTCTCAGCCTCATTTGTTCCTACACTGTACTTTAGGGCATTATCACTAATAGGTGAACAGTTTACATGTGAATTAGCAAGAAAACATTACAATTCATCAACTTCTTGAAACCAAGTCAGTTCTGACCTGAAACAAGAAGATATGTTGTAAAATTGCACTTGTAAGCATATGTAATGTAGTAAAGCACATCTAACCTTACAGAATGAAGACATTGCAAAACCATCCAAATCAAGCTCCTCTCAGCCTCATTTGTTCCTACACTATACTTAAGGGCATTATCTCTAATAGGTGAAGAGTTTACATGTGTATTAGCAAGAAAACAATACAATTCTTAAAATTCTTGAAACCAAGTCAGTTCTGACCTGAATCAACAAGATATGTGGTAAAATTGCATTTGTAAGCATATGTAATGTAGTTAAGCACATCTAACCTTACAGAATGAAGATATTGTAAAACCATCCAAATCAAGCTTATCTCAGCCTGAAATACTCCCAAACTATAGTAAAAGGCATTATCTCTAATAGGTGAAGAGTTTACATGTGTATTAGCAAGAAAACAATACAATTCTTAAAATTCTTGAAACCAAGTCAGTTCTGACCTGAAACAACAAGATAAGTGGTAAAATTGCATTTGTAAGCATATGTAATGTAGTTAAGCACATCTAACCTTACAGAATGAATATATTGCAAAACCATCCAAATCAAGCATCTCTCAGCCTCATTTGTTCCTACACTGTACTTTAGGGCATTATCACTAATAGGTGAACAGTTTACATGTGTCTTAGCAAGAAAACATTACAATTCACCAACTTCTTGAAACCAAGTCAGTTCTGACCTGAAACAACAAGATATGTTGTAAAATTGCATTTGTAAGCAGTTGTAATGTAGTTAAGCACATCTAACCTTACAGAATGAAGATATTGCAAAACCATCCAAATCAAGCATCTCTCAGCCTCATTTGTTCCTACACTGTACTTTAGGGCATTATCACTAATAGGTGAACAGTTTACATGTGTATTAGCAAGAAAACATTACAATTCATCAACTTCTTGAAACCAAGTCAGTTCTGACCTGAAACAACAAGATATGTTGTTAAATTGCATTTGTAAGCAGTTGTAATGTAGTTAAGCACATCTAACCTTGCAGAATAAAGATATTGCAAAACCATCCAAATCAGGCTTCTCTCAGCCTCATTTGTTCCTACACTATACTTAAGGGCATTATCTCTAATAGGTGAAGAGTTTACATGTGTATTAGCAAGAAAAAAATACAATTCTTAAAATTCTTGAAACCAAGTCAGTTCTGACCTGAAACAACAAGATATGTTGTAAAATTGCATTTGTAAGTATATGTAATGTAGTTAAGCCATCTAACCTTACAGAATGAAGATATTGCAAAACCATCCAAATCAAGCTTATCTCAGCCTGAAATACTCCCACACTATAGTAAAGGGCATAATCTCTAATAGGTGAAGAGTTTACATGTGTATTAGCAAGAAAAAAATACAATTCTTAAAATTCTTGAAACCAAGTCAGTTCTGACCTGAAACAACAAGATATGATGTAAAATTGCATTTGTAAGCATATGTAATGTAGTTAAGCACATCTCACCTTACAGAATGAAGATATTGCAAAACCATCCAATTCAAGCTTATCTCAGCCTGAAATACTCCCAAACTATAGTAAAGGGCATTATATCTAATAGGTGAAGCGTTTACATGTGTATTAGCAAGAAAACAATACAATTCTTAAAATTATTGAAACCAAGTCAGTTCTGACCTGAAACAACAAGATATGATGTAAAATTGCATTTGTAAGCATATGTAATGTAGTTAAGCACATCTCACCTTACAGAATGAAGATATTGCAAAACCATCCAAATCAAGCTTCTCTCAGCCTCATTTGTTCCTACACTATACTTAAGGGCATTATCTCTAATAGGTGAAGAGTATACATGTGTATTTGCAAGAAAACATTACAATTCTTTACTTCTTGAGACCAAGTCAGTTCTGACCTGAAACAACAAGATATGTGGTAAAATTGCATTTGTAAGCATATGTAATGTAGTTAAGCACATCTCACCTTACAGAATGAAGATATTGCAAAACCATCCAAATCAAGCTTATCTCAGCCTGAAATACTCCCACACTATAGTAAGGAGCATTATCTCTAATAGGTGACGAGTATACATGTGTATTAGCAAGAGAAAAATACAATTCTTAAAATTCTTGAAACCAAGTCAGTTCTGACCTGAAACAACAAGATATGTGGTAGAATTGCATTTGTAAGCATATGTAATGTAGTTAAGCACATCTAACCTTACAGAATGAAGATATTGTAAAACCATCCAAATCAAGCTTACCTCAGCCTGAATTACTCCCACACTATAGTAAAGAGAATTATCTCTAATAGGTGAACAGTTTACATGTGTATTAGCAAGAAAACATTACAATTCATCATCTTCTTGAAACCAAGTCAGTTCTGACCTGAAACAACAAGATATGTTGTAAAATTGCATTTGTAAGCAGTTGTAATGTAGTTAAGCACATCTAACCTTACAGAATGAAGATATTGCAAAACCATCCAAATCAAGCTTCTCTCAGCCTCATTTGTTCCTACACTATACTTAAGGGCATTATCTCTAATAGGTGAAGAGTTTACATGTGTATTGCAAGAAAAAAATACAATTCTTAAAATTCTTGAAACCAAGTCAGTTCTGACCTGAAACAACAAGATATGTTGTAAAATTGCATTTGTAAGTATATGTAATGTAGTTAAGCCATCTAACCTTACAGAATGAAGATATTGCAAAACCATCCAAATCAAGCTTATCTCAGCCTGAAATACTCCCACACTATAGTAAAGAGCATTATCTCTAATAGGTGAAGAGTTTACATGTGTATTAGCAAGAAAAAAATACAATTCTTAAAATTCTTGAAACCAAGTCAGTTCTGACCTGAAACAACAAGATATGATGTAAAATTGCATTTGTAAGCATATGTAATGTAGTTAAGCACATCTCACCTTACAGAATGAAGATATTGCAAAACCATCCAAATCAAGCTTATCTCAGCCTGAAATACTCCCAAACTATAGTAAAGGGCATTATATCTAATAGGTGAAGAGTTTACATGTGTATTAGCAAGAAAACAATACAATTCTTAAAATTCTTGAAACCAAGTCAGTTCTGACCTGAAACAACAAGATATGTGGTTAAATTGCATTTGTAAGCATATGTAATGTAGTTAAGCACATCTAACCTTACAGAATGAAGATATTGTAAAACCATCCAAATCAAGCTTACCTCAGCCTGAAGTACTCCCACACTATAGTAAAGAGAATTATCTCTAATAGGTGAACAGTTTACATGTGTATTAGCAAGAAAACATTACAATTCATCAACTTCTTTAAACCAAGTCAGTTCTGACCTGAAACAACAAGATATGTTGTAAAATTGCATTTGTAAGCAGTTGTAATGTAGTTAAGCACATCAAACCTTACAGAATGAAGATATTGCAAAACCATCCAAATCAAGCTTCTCTCAGCCTGAAATACTCCCACACTATAGTAAGGAGCATTATCTCTAATAGGTGACGAGTTTACATGTGTATTAGCAAGAGAAAAATACAATTCTTAAAATTCTTGAAACCAAGTCAGTTCTGACCTGAAACAACAAGATATGTTGTAAAATTGCATTTGTAAGCATATGTAATGTAGTTAAGCACATCTAACCTTACAGAATGAATATATTGCAAAAACATCCAAATCAAGCTTCTCTCAGCCTCATTTGTTCCTACACTATACTTAAGGGCATTATCTCTAATAGGTGAAGAGTATACATGTGTATTTGCATGAAAACATTACAATTCTTCACTTCTTGAAACCAAGTCAGTTCTGACCTGAAACAACAAGATATGTGGTAAAATTGCATTTGTAAGCATATGCAATGTAGTTAAGCAAATCTAACCTTACAGAATGAAGATATTGTAAAACCATCCAAATCAAGCTTATCTCAGCCTGAAATACTCCCACACTATAGTAAAGAGCATTATCTCTAATAGGTGAAGAGTTTACATGTGTATTAGCAAGAAAAAAATACAATTCTTAAAATTCTTGAAACCAAGTCAGTTCTGACCTGAAACAACAAGATATGACGTAAAATTGCATTTGTAAGCATATGTAATGTAGTTAAGCACATCTAACCTTACAGAATGAAGATATTGTAAAACCATCCAAATCAAGCTTACCTCAGCCTGAAGTACTCCCACACTATAGTAAAGAGAATTATCTCTAATAGGTGAACAGTTTACATGTGTATTAGCAAGAAAACATTACAATTCATCAACTTCTTTAAACCAAGTCAGTTCTGACCTGAAACAACAAGATATGTTGTAAAATTGCATTTGTAAGCAGTTGTAATATAGTTAAGCACATCAAACCTTACAGAATGAAGATATTGCAAAACCATCCAAATCAAGCTTCTCTCAGCCTGAAATACTCCCACACTATAGTAAAGGACATTATCTCTAATAGGTGAAGAGTTTACGTGTATTAGCAAGAAAAAAATACAATTCTTAAAATTCTTGAAACCAAGTCAGTTCTGACCTGAAACAACAAGATATGTTGTAAAATTGCATTTGTAAGCATATGTAATGTAGTTAAGCACATCTAACCTTACAGAATGAATATATTGCAAAAACATCCAAATCAAGCTTCTCTCAGCCTCATTTGTTCCTACACTATACTTAAGGGCATTATCTCTAATAGGTGAAGAGTATACATGTGTATTTGCATGAAAACATTACAATTCTTCACTTCTTGAAACCAAGTCAGTTCTGACCTGAAACAACAAGATATGTGGTAAAATTGCATTTGTAAGCATATGCAATGTAGTTAAGCAAATCTAACCTTACAGAATGAAGATATTGTAAAACCATCCAAATCAAGCTTATCTCAGCCTGAAATACTCCCACACTATAGTAAAGAGCATTATCTCTAATAGGTGAAGAGTTTACATGTGTATTAGCAAGAAAAACATACAATTCTTAAAATTCTTGAAACCAAGTCAGTTCTGACCTGAAACAACAAGATATGTTGTAAAATTGCATTTGTAAGCATATGTAATGTAGTTAAGCCATCTAACCTTACAGAATAAAGATATTGCAAAACCATCCAAATCAAGCTTATCTCAGCCTGAAATACTCCCACACTATAGTAAAGGACATTATCTCTAATAGGTGAAGAGTTTACGTGTATTAGCAAGAAAACATAACAATTCATTAACTTCTTGAAACCAAGTCAGTTCTGACCTAAAACAACAAGATATGTTGTAAAATTGCATTTGTAAGCATATGTAATGTAGTTAAGCCATCTAACCTTACAGAATGAAGATATTGCAAAACCATCCAAAACAAGCTTATCTCAGCCTGAAATACTCCCACACTATAGTAAAGAGCATTATCTCTAATAGGTCAAGAGTTTACATGTGTATTAGCAAGAAAAAAATACAATTCTTAAAATTCTTGAAACCAAGTCAGTTCTGACCTGAAACAACAAGATATGACGTAAAATTGCATTTGTAAGCATATGTAATGTAGTTAAGCACATCTAACCTTACAGAATGAAGATATTGCAAAACCATCCAAATCAAGCATCTCTCAGCCTCATTTGTTCCTACACTGTACTTTAGGGCATTATCACTAATAGGTGAACAGTTTACATGTGTATTAGCAAGAAAACATTACAATTCACCAACTTCTTGAAACCAAGTCAGTTCTGACCTGAAACAACAAGATATGTTGTAAAATTGCATTTGTAAGCAGTTGTAATGTAGTTAAGCACTTCTAACCTTACAGAATGAAGATATTGCAAAACCATCCAAATCAAGCATCTCTCAGCCTCATTTGTTCCTACACTGTACTTTAGGGCATTATCACTAATAGGTGAACAGTTTACATGTGTATTAGCAAGAAAACATTACAATTCATGAACTTCTTGAAACCAAGTCAGTTCTGACCTGAAACAACAAGATATGATGTAAAATTGCATATGTAAGCATATGTAATGTAGTTAAGCACATCTAACCTTGCAGAATAAAGACATTGCAAAACCATCCAAATCAGGCTTCTCTCAGCCTCATTTGTTCCTACACTATAACTTAAGGGCATTATCTCTAATAGGTGAAGAGTTTACATGTGTATTAAGCAAGAAAACAATACAATTTTTCAACTTCTTGAAACCAAGTCAGTTCTACCTGAAACAACAAGATATGTGGTAAAATTGCATTTGTAAGCATATGTAATGTAGTTAAGCACATCTAACCTTACAGAATGAAGATATTGTAAAACCATCCAAATCAAGCTTATCTCAGCCTGAAATAATCCCACACTATAGTAAAGAGCATTATCTCTAATAGGTGAAGAGTTTACATGTGTATTCGCAAGAAAACAATACAATTCTTAAAATTCTTGAAACCAAGTCAGTTCTGACCTGAAACAACAAGATAAGTGGTAAAATTGCATTTGTAAGCATATGTAATGTAGTTAAGCACATCTAACCTTGCAGAATGAAGATATTGCAAAACCTTCCAAATCAAGCATCTCTCAGCCTCATTTGTTCCTACACTGTACTTTAGGGCATTATCACTAATAGGTGAACAGTTTACATGTGAATTAGCAAGAAAACATTACAATTCATCAACTTCTTGAAACCAAGTCAGTTCTGACCTGAAACAAGAAGATATGTTGTAAAATTGCACTTGTAAGCATATGTAATGTAGTAAAGCACATCTAACCTTACAGAATGAAGACATTGCAAAACCATCCAAATCAAGCTCCTCTCAGCCTCATTTGTTCCTACACTATACTTAAGGGCATTATCTCTAATAGGTGAAGAGTTTACATGTGTATTAGCAAGAAAACAATACAATTCTTAAAATTCTTGAAACCAAGTCAGTTCTGACCTGAATCAACAAGATATGTGGTAAAATTGCATTTGTAAGCATATGTAATGTAGTTAAGCACATCTAACCATACAGAATGAAGATATTGTAAAACCATCCAAATCAAGCTTATCTCAGCCTGAAATACTCCCAAACTATAGTAAAAGGCATTATCTCTAATAGGTGAAGAGTTTACATGTGTATTAGCAAGAAAACAATACAATTCTTAAAATTCTTGAAACCAAGTCAGTTCTGACCTGAAACAACAAGATAAGTGGTAAAATTGCATTTGTAAGTATATGTAATGTAGTTAAGCACATCTAACCTTACAGAATGAAGATATTGTAAAACCATCCAAATCAAGCTTACCTCAGCCTGAAGTACTCCCACACTATAGTAAAGAGAATTATCTCTAATAGGTGAACAGTTTACATGTGTATTAGCAAGAAAACATTACAATTCATCAACTTCTTTAAACCAAGTCAGTTCTGACCTGAAACAACAAGATATGTTGTAAAATTGCATTTGTAAGCAGTTGTAATGTAGTTAAGCACATCAAACCTTACAGAATGAAGATATTGCAAAACCATCCAAATCAAGCTTCTCTCAGCCTGAAATACTCCCACACTATAGTAAAGGACATTATCTCTAATAGGTGAAGAGTTTACGTGTATTAGCAAGAAAAAAATACAATTCATCAACTTCTTGAAACCAAGTCAGTTCTGACCTGATACAACAAGATATGACGTAAAATTGCATTTGTAAGCATATGTAATGTAGTTAAGCACATCTAACCTTACAGAATGAAGATATTGCAACACCATCCAAATCAAGCATCTCTCAGCCTCATTTGTTCCTACACTGTACTTTAGAGCATTATCACTAATAGGTGAACAGTTTACATGTGTATTTGCAAGAAAACATTACAATTCACCAACTTCTTGAAACCAAGTCAGTTCTGACCTGAAACAACAAGATATGTTGTAAAATTGCATTTGTAAGCAGTTGTAATGTAGTTAAGCACATCTAACCTTACAGAATGAAGATATTGCAAAACCATCCAAATCAAGCATCTCTCAGCCTCATTTGTTCCTACACTGTACTTTAGGGCATTATCACTAATAGGTGAACAGTTTACATGTGTATTAGCAAGAAAACATTACAATTCATGAACTTATTGAAACCAAGTCAGTTCTGACCTGAAACAACAAGATATGATGTAAAATTGCATATGTAAGCATATGTAATGTAGTTAAGCACATCTAACCTTGCAGAATAAAGACATTGCAAAACCATCCAAATCAGGCTTCTCTCAGCCTCATTTGTTCCTACACTATAACTTAAGGGCATTATCTCTAATAGGTGAAGAGTTTACATGTGTATTAAGCAAGAAAACAATACAATTTTTCAACTTCTTGAAACCAAGTCAGTTCTACCTGAAACAACAAGATATGTGGTAAAATTGCATTTGTAAGCATATGTAATGTAGTTAAGCACATCTAACCTTACAGAATGAAGATATTGTAAAACCATCCAAATCAAGCTTATCTCAGCCTGAAATAATCCCACACTATAGTAAAGAGCATTATCTCTAATAGGTGAAGAGTTTACATGTGTATTCGCAAGAAAACAATACAATTCTTAAAATTCTTGAAACCAAGTCAGTTCTGACCTGAAACAACAAGATAAGTGGTAAAATTGCATTTGTAAGCATATGTAATGTAGTTAAGCACATCTAACCTTACAGAATGAAGATATTGTAAAACCATCCAAATCAAGCTTATCTCAGCCTGAAATACTCCCAAACTATAGTAAAAGGCAGTATCTCTAATAGGTGAAGAGTTTACATGTGTATTAGCAAGAAAACAATACAATTCTTAAAATTCTTGAAACCAAGTCAGTTCTGACCTGAAACAACAAGATATGATGTGAAATTGCATTTGTAAGCTTATGTAGTGTAGTTAAGCACATCTAACCTTACAGAATGTAGATATTGCAAAACCATCCAAATCAAGCTTCTCTCAGCCTCATTTGTTCCTACACTATACTTAAGGGCATTATCTCTAATAGGTGAAGAGTTTACATGTGTATTAGCAAGAAAAAAATGCAATTCTTAAAATTCTTGAAACCAAGTCAGTTCTGACCTGAAACAACAAGATATGTTGTAAAATTGCATTTGTAAGTATATGTAATTTAGTTAAGCCATCTAACCTTACAGAATGAAGATATTGCAAAACCATCCAAATCAAGCTTATCTCAGCCTGAAATACTCCCACACTATAGTAAAGAGCATTATCTCTAATAGGTGAAGAGTTTACATGTGTATTAGCAAGAAAAAAATACAATTCTTAAAATTCTTGAAACCAAGTCAGTTCTGACCTGAAACAACAAGATATGATGTAAAATTGCATTTGTAAGCATATGTAATGTAGTTAAGCACATCTCACCTTACAGAATGAAGATATTGCAAAACCATCCAAATCAAGCTTATCTCAGCCTGAAATACTCCCAAACTATAGTAAAGGGCATTATCTCTAATAGGTGAAGAGTTTACATGTGTATTAGCAAGAAAACAATACAATTCTTAAAATTCTTGAAACCATGTCAGATCTGACCTGAAACAACAAGATATGTGGTTAAGTTGCATTTGTAAGCATATGTAATGTAGTTAAGCACATCTAACCTTACAGAATGAAGATATTGTAAAACCATCCAAATCAAGCTTACCTCAGCCTGAAGTACTCCCACACTATATTAAAGAGAATTATCTCTAATAGGTGAACAGTTTACATGTGTATTAGCAAGAAAACATTACAATTCATCAACTTCTTTAAACCAAGTCAGTTCTGACCTGAAACAACAAGATATGTTGTAAAATTGCATTTGTAAGCAGTTGTAATGTAGTTAAGCACATCAAACCTTACAGAATGAAGATATTGCAAAACCATCCAAATCAAGCTTCTCTCAGCCTGAAATACTCCCACACTATAGTAAAGGACATTATCTCTAATAGGTGAAGAGTTTACGTGTATTAGCAAGAAAAAAATACAATTCTTAAAATTCTTGAAACCAAGTCAGTTCTGACCTGAAACAACAAGATATGTTGTAAAATTGCATTAGTAAGCATATGTAATGTAGTTAAGCACATCAAACCTTACAGAATGAAGATATTGCAAAACCATCCAAATCAAGCTTCTCTCAGCCTGAAATACTCCCACACTATAGTAAAGGACATTATCTCTAATAGGTGAAGAGTTTACGTGTATTAGCAAGAAAAAAATACAATTCTTAAAATTCTTGAAACCAAGTCAGTTCTGACCTGAAACAACAAGATATGTTGTAAAATTGCATTTGTAAGCAGTTGTAATGTAGTTAAGCACATCTAACCTTACAGAATGAAGATATTTAAAACCATCCAAATCAAGCATCTCTCAGCCTCATTTGTTCCTACACTGTACTTTAGGGCATTATCACTAATAGGTGAACAGTTTACATGTGTCTTAGCAAGAAAACATTACAATTCACCAACTTCTTGAAACCAAGTCAGTTCTGACCTGAAACAACAAGATATGTTGTAAAATTGCATTTGTAAGCAGTTGTAATGTAGTTAAGCACATCTAACCTTACAGAATGAAGATATTGCAAAACCATCCAAATCAAGCATCTCTCAGCCTCATTTGTTCCTACACTGTACTTTAGGGCATTATCACTAATAGGTGAACAGTTTACATGTGTATTAGCAAGAAAACATTACAATTCATCAACTTCTTGAAACCAAGTCAGTTCTGACCTGAAACAACAAGATATGATGTAAAATTGCATTTGTAAGCATATGTAATGTAGTTAAGCACATCTAACCTTACAGAATGAAGATATTGCAAAACCATCCAAATCAAGCATCTCTCAGCCTCATTTGTTCCTACACTGTACTTTAGGGCATTATCACTAATAGGTGAACAGTTTACATGTGAATTAGCAAGAAAACATTACAATTCATCAACTTCTTGAAACCAAGTCAGTTCTGACCTGAAACAAGAAGATATGTTGTAAAATTGCACTTGTAAGCATATGTAATGTAGTAAAGCACATCTAACCTTACAGAATGAAGACATTGCAAAACCATCCAAATCAAGCTCCTCTCAGCCTCATTTGTTCCTACACTATACTTAAGGGCATTATCTCTAATAGGTGAAGAGTTTACATGTGTATTAGCAAGAAAACAATACAATTCTTAAAATTCTTGAAACCAAGTCAGTTCTGACCTGAATCAACAAGATATGTGGTAAAATTGCATTTGTAAGCATATGTAATGTAGTTAAGCACATCTAACCTTACAGAATGAAGATATTGTAAAACCATCCAAATCAAGCTTATCTCAGCCTGAAATACTCCCAAACTATAGTAAAAGGCATTATCTCTAATAGGTGAAGAGTTTACATGTGTATTAGCAAGAAAACAATACAATTCTTAAAATTCTTGAAACCAAGTCAGTTCTGACCTGAAACAACAAGATAAGTGGTAAAATTGCATTTGTAAGCATATGTAATGTAGTTAAGCACATCTAACCTTACAGAATGAATATATTGCAAAACCATCCAAATCAAGCATCTCTCAGCCTCATTTGTTCCTACACTGTACTTTAGGGCATTATCACTAATAGGTGAACAGTTTACATGTGTCTTAGCAAGAAAACATTACAATTCACCAACTTCTTGAAACCAAGTCAGTTCTGACCTGAAACAACAAGATATGTTGTAAAATTGCATTTGTAAGCAGTTGTAATGTAGTTAAGCACATCTAACCTTACAGAATGAAGATATTGCAAAACCATCCAAATCAAGCATCTCTCAGCCTCATTTGTTCCTACACTGTACTTTAGGGCATTATCACTAATAGGTGAACAGTTTACATGTGTATTAGCAAGAAAACATTACAATTCATCAACTTCTTGAAACCAAGTCAGTTCTGACCTGAAACAACAAGATATGTTGTTAAATTGCATTTGTAAGCAGTTGTAATGTAGTTAAGCACATCTAACCTTGCAGAATAAAGATATTGCAAAACCATCCAAATCAGGCTTCTCTCAGCCTCATTTGTTCCTACACTATACTTAAGGGCATTATCTCTAATAGGTGAAGAGTTTACATGTGTATTAGCAAGAAAAAAATACAATTCTTAAAATTCTTGAAACCAAGTCAGTTCTGACCTGAAACAACAAGATATGTTGTAAAATTGCATTTGTAAGTATATGTAATGTAGTTAAGCCATCTAACCTTACAGAATGAAGATATTGCAAAACCATCCAAATCAAGCTTATCTCAGCCTGAAATACTCCCACACTATAGTAAAGGGCATAATCTCTAATAGGTGAAGAGTTTACATGTGTATTAGCAAGAAAAAAATACAATTCTTAAAATTCTTGAAACCAAGTCAGTTCTGACCTGAAACAACAAGATATGATGTAAAATTGCATTTGTAAGCATATGTAATGTAGTTAAGCACATCTCACCTTACAGAATGAAGATATTGCAAAACCATCCAATTCAAGCTTATCTCAGCCTGAAATACTCCCAAACTATAGTAAAGGGCATTATATCTAATAGGTGAAGCGTTTACATGTGTATTAGCAAGAAAACAATACAATTCTTAAAATTATTGAAACCAAGTCAGTTCTGACCTGAAACAACAAGATATGATGTAAAATTGCATTTGTAAGCATATGTAATGTAGTTAAGCACATCTCACCTTACAGAATGAAGATATTGCAAAACCATCCAAATCAAGCTTCTCTCAGCCTCATTTGTTCCTACACTATACTTAAGGGCATTATCTCTAATAGGTGAAGAGTATACATGTGTATTTGCAAGAAAACATTACAATTCTTTACTTCTTGAGACCAAGTCAGTTCTGACCTGAAACAACAAGATATGTGGTAAAATTGCATTTGTAAGCATATGTAATGTAGTTAAGCACATCTCACCTTACAGAATGAAGATATTGCAAAACCATCCAAATCAAGCTTATCTCAGCCTGAAATACTCCCACACTATAGTAAGGAGCATTATCTCTAATAGGTGACGAGTATACATGTGTATTAGCAAGAGAAAAATACAATTCTTAAAATTCTTGAAACCAAGTCAGTTCTGACCTGAAACAACAAGATATGTGGTAGAATTGCATTTGTAAGCATATGTAATGTAGTTAAGCACATCTAACCTTACAGAATGAAGATATTGTAAAACCATCCAAATCAAGCTTACCTCAGCCTGAATTACTCCCACACTATAGTAAAGAGAATTATCTCTAATAGGTGAACAGTTTACATGTGTATTAGCAAGAAAACATTACAATTCATCATCTTCTTGAAACCAAGTCAGTTCTGACCTGAAACAACAAGATATGTTGTAAAATTGCATTTGTAAGCAGTTGTAATGTAGTTAAGCACATCTAACCTTACAGAATGAAGATATTGCAAAACCATCCAAATCAAGCTTCTCTCAGCCTCATTTGTTCCTACACTATACTTAAGGGCATTATCTCTAATAGGTGAAGAGTTTACATGTGTATTGCAAGAAAAAAATACAATTCTTAAAATTCTTGAAACCAAGTCAGTTCTGACCTGAAACAACAAGATATGTTGTAAAATTGCATTTGTAAGTATATGTAATGTAGTTAAGCCATCTAACCTTACAGAATGAAGATATTGCAAAACCATCCAAATCAAGCTTATCTCAGCCTGAAATACTCCCACACTATAGTAAAGAGCATTATCTCTAATAGGTGAAGAGTTTACATGTGTATTAGCAAGAAAAAAATACAATTCTTAAAATTCTTGAAACCAAGTCAGTTCTGACCTGAAACAACAAGATATGATGTAAAATTGCATTTGTAAGCATATGTAATGTAGTTAAGCACATCTCACCTTACAGAATGAAGATATTGCAAAACCATCCAAATCAAGCTTATCTCAGCCTGAAATACTCCCAAACTATAGTAAAGGGCATTATATCTAATAGGTGAAGAGTTTACATGTGTATTAGCAAGAAAACAATACAATTCTTAAAATTCTTGAAACCAAGTCAGTTCTGACCTGAAACAACAAGATATGTGGTTAAATTGCATTTGTAAGCATATGTAATGTAGTTAAGCACATCTCACCTTACAGAATGAAGATATTGCAAAACCATCCAAATCAAGCTTCTCTCAGCCTCATTTGTTCCTACACTATACTTAAGGGCATTATCTCTAATAGGTGAAGAGTATACATGTGTATTTGCAAGAAAACATTACAATTCTTTACTTCTTGAGACCAAGTCAGTTCTGACCTGAAACAACAAGATATGTGGTAAAATTGCATTTGTAAGCATATGTAATGTAGTTAAGCACATCTCACCTTACAGAATGAAGATATTGCAAAACCATCCAAATCAAGCTTATCTCAGCCTGAAATACTCCCACACTATAGTAAGGAGCATTATCTCTAATAGGTGACGAGTATACATGTGTATTAGCAAGAGAAAAATACAATTCTTAAAATTCTTGAAACCAAGTCAGTTCTGACCTGAAACAACAAGATATGTGGTAGAATTGCATTTGTAAGCATATGTAATGTAGTTAAGCACATCTAACCTTACAGAATGAAGATATTGTAAAACCATCCAAATCAAGCTTACCTCAGCCTGAATTACTCCCACACTATAGTAAAGAGAATTATCTCTAATAGGTGAACAGTTTACATGTGTATTAGCAAGAAAACATTACAATTCATCATCTTCTTGAAACCAAGTCAGTTCTGACCTGAAACAACAAGATATGTTGTAAAATTGCATTTGTAAGCAGTTGTAATGTAGTTAAGCACATCTAACCTTACAGAATGAAGATATTGCAAAACCATCCAAATCAAGCTTCTCTCAGCCTCATTTGTTCCTACACTATACTTAAGGGCATTATCTCTAATAGGTGAAGAGTTTACATGTGTATTGCAAGAAAAAAATACAATTCTTAAAATTCTTGAAACCAAGTCAGTTCTGACCTGAAACAACAAGATATGTTGTAAAATTGCATTTGTAAGTATATGTAATGTAGTTAAGCCATCTAACCTTACAGAATGAAGATATTGCAAAACCATCCAAATCAAGCTTATCTCAGCCTGAAATACTCCCACACTATAGTAAAGAGCATTATCTCTAATAGGTGAAGAGTTTACATGTGTATTAGCAAGAAAAAAATACAATTCTTAAAATTCTTGAAACCAAGTCAGTTCTGACCTGAAACAACAAGATATGATGTAAAATTGCATTTGTAAGCATATGTAATGTAGTTAAGCACATCTCACCTTACAGAATGAAGATATTGCAAAACCATCCAAATCAAGCTTATCTCAGCCTGAAATACTCCCAAACTATAGTAAAGGGCATTATATCTAATAGGTGAAGAGTTTACATGTGTATTAGCAAGAAAACAATACAATTCTTAAAATTCTTGAAACCAAGTCAGTTCTGACCTGAAACAACAAGATATGTGGTTAAATTGCATTTGTAAGCATATGTAATGTAGTTAAGCACATCTAACCTTACAGAATGAAGATATTGTAAAACCATCCAAATCAAGCTTACCTCAGCCTGAAGTACTCCCACACTATAGTAAAGAGAATTATCTCTAATAGGTGAACAGTTTACATGTGTATTAGCAAGAAAACATTACAATTCATCAACTTCTTTAAACCAAGTCAGTTCTGACCTGAAACAACAAGATATGTTGTAAAATTGCATTTGTAAGCAGTTGTAATGTAGTTAAGCACATCAAACCTTACAGAATGAAGATATTGCAAAACCATCCAAATCAAGCTTCTCTCAGCCTGAAATACTCCCACACTATAGTAAGGAGCATTATCTCTAATAGGTGACGAGTTTACATGTGTATTAGCAAGAGAAAAATACAATTCTTAAAATTCTTGAAACCAAGTCAGTTCTGACCTGAAACAACAAGATATGTTGTAAAATTGCATTTGTAAGCATATGTAATGTAGTTAAGCACATCTAACCTTACAGAATGAATATATTGCAAAAACATCCAAATCAAGCTTCTCTCAGCCTCATTTGTTCCTACACTATACTTAAGGGCATTATCTCTAATAGGTGAAGAGTATACATGTGTATTTGCATGAAAACATTACAATTCTTCACTTCTTGAAACCAAGTCAGTTCTGACCTGAAACAACAAGATATGTGGTAAAATTGCATTTGTAAGCATATGCAATGTAGTTAAGCAAATCTAACCTTACAGAATGAAGATATTGTAAAACCATCCAAATCAAGCTTATCTCAGCCTGAAATACTCCCACACTATAGTAAAGAGCATTATCTCTAATAGGTGAAGAGTTTACATGTGTATTAGCAAGAAAAAAATACAATTCTTAAAATTCTTGAAACCAAGTCAGTTCTGACCTGAAACAACAAGATATGACGTAAAATTGCATTTGTAAGCATATGTAATGTAGTTAAGCACATCTAACCTTACAGAATGAAGATATTGTAAAACCATCCAAATCAAGCTTACCTCAGCCTGAAGTACTCCCACACTATAGTAAAGAGAATTATCTCTAATAGGTGAACAGTTTACATGTGTATTAGCAAGAAAACATTACAATTCATCAACTTCTTTAAACCAAGTCAGTTCTGACCTGAAACAACAAGATATGTTGTAAAATTGCATTTGTAAGCAGTTGTAATATAGTTAAGCACATCAAACCTTACAGAATGAAGATATTGCAAAACCATCCAAATCAAGCTTCTCTCAGCCTGAAATACTCCCACACTATAGTAAAGGACATTATCTCTAATAGGTGAAGAGTTTACGTGTATTAGCAAGAAAAAAATACAATTCTTAAAATTCTTGAAACCAAGTCAGTTCTGACCTGAAACAACAAGATATGTTGTAAAATTGCATTTGTAAGCATATGTAATGTAGTTAAGCACATCTAACCTTACAGAATGAATATATTGCAAAAACATCCAAATCAAGCTTCTCTCAGCCTCATTTGTTCCTACACTATACTTAAGGGCATTATCTCTAATAGGTGAAGAGTATACATGTGTATTTGCATGAATACATTACAATTCTTCACTTCTTGAAACCAAGTCAGTTCTGACCTGAAACAACAAGATATGTGGTAAAATTGCATTTGTAAGCATATGCAATGTAGTTAAGCAAATCTAACCTTACAGAATGAAGATATTGTAAAACCATCCAAATCAAGCTTATCTCAGCCTGAAATACTCCCACACTATAGTAAAGAGCATTATCTCTAATAGGTGAAGAGTTTACATGTGTATTAGCAAGAAAAACATACAATTCTTAAAATTCTTGAAACCAAGTCAGTTCTGACCTGAAACAACAAGATATGTTGTAAAATTGCATTTGTAAGCATATGTAATGTAGTTAAGCCATCTAACCTTACAGAATAAAGATATTGCAAAACCATCCAAATCAAGCTTATCTCAGCCTGAAATACTCCCACACTATAGTAAAGGACATTATCTCTAATAGGTGAAGAGTTTACGTGTATTAGCAAGAAAACATAACAATTCATTAACTTCTTGAAACCAAGTCAGTTCTGACCTAAAACAACAAGATATGTTGTAAAATTGCATTTGTAAGCATATGTAATGTAGTTAAGCCATCTAACCTTACAGAATGAAGATATTGCAAAACCATCCAAAACAAGCTTATCTCAGCCTGAAATACTCCCACACTATAGTAAAGAGCATTATCTCTAATAGGTCAAGAGTTTACATGTGTATTAGCAAGAAAAAAATACAATTCTTAAAATTCTTGAAACCAAGTCAGTTCTGACCTGAAACAACAAGATATGACGTAAAATTGCATTTGTAAGCATATGTAATGTAGTTAAGCACATCTAACCTTACAGAATGAAGATATTGCAAAACCATCCAAATCAAGCATCTCTCAGCCTCATTTGTTCCTACACTGTACTTTAGGGCATTATCACTAATAGGTGAACAGTTTACATGTGTATTAGCAAGAAAACATTACAATTCACCAACTTCTTGAAACCAAGTCAGTTCTGACCTGAAACAACAAGATATGTTGTAAAAATGCATTTGTAAGCAGTTGTAATGTAGTTAAGCACTTCTAACCTTACAGAATGAAGATATTGCAAAACCATCCAAATCAAGCATCTCTCAGCCTCATTTGTTCCTACACTGTACTTTAGGGCATTATCACTAATAGGTGAACAGTTTACATGTGTATTAGCAAGAAAACATTACAATTCATGAACTTCTTGAAACCAAGTCAGTTCTGACCTGAAACAACAAGATATGATGTAAAATTGCATATGTAAGCATATGTAATGTAGTTAAGCACATCTAACCTTGCAGAATAAAGACATTGCAAAACCATCCAAATCAGGCTTCTCTCAGCCTCATTTGTTCCTACACTATAACTTAAGGGCATTATCTCTAATAGGTGAAGAGTTTACATGTGTATTAAGCAAGAAAACAATACAATTTTTCAACTTCTTGAAACCAAGTCAGTTCTACCTGAAACAACAAGATATGTGGTAAAATTGCATTTGTAAGCATATGTAATGTAGTTAAGCACATCTAACCTTACAGAATGAAGATATTGTAAAACCATCCAAATCAAGCTTATCTCAGCCTGAAATAATCCCACACTATAGTAAAGAGCATTATCTCTAATAGGTGAAGAGTTTACATGTGTATTCGCAAGAAAACAATACAATTCTTAAAATTCTTGAAACCAAGTCAGTTCTGACCTGAAACAACAAGATAAGTGGTAAAATTGCATTTGTAAGCATATGTAATGTAGTTAAGCACATCTAACCTTGCAGAATGAAGATATTGCAAAACCTTCCAAATCAAGCATCTCTCAGCCTCATTTGTTCCTACACTGTACTTTAGGGCATTATCACTAATAGGTGAACAGTTTACATGTGAATTAGCAAGAAAACATTACAATTCATCAACTTCTTGAAACCAAGTCAGTTCTGACCTGAAACAAGAAGATATGTTGTAAAATTGCACTTGTAAGCATATGTAATGTAGTAAAGCACATCTAACCTTACAGAATGAAGACATTGCAAAACCATCCAAATCAAGCTCCTCTCAGCCTCATTTGTTCCTACACTATACTTAAGGGCATTATCTCTAATAGGTGAAGAGTTTACATGTGTATTAGCAAGAAAACAATACAATTCTTAAAATTCTTGAAACCAAGTCAGTTCTGACCTGAATCAACAAGATATGTGGTAAAATTGCATTTGTAAGCATATGTAATGTAGTTAAGCACATCTAACCATACAGAATGAAGATATTGTAAAACCATCCAAATCAAGCTTATCTCAGCCTGAAATACTCCCAAACTATAGTAAAAGGCATTATCTCTAATAGGTGAAGAGTTTACATGTGTATTAGCAAGAAAACAATACAATTCTTAAAATTCTTGAAACCAAGTCAGTTCTGACCTGAAACAACAAGATAAGTGGTAAAATTGCATTTGTAAGTATATGTAATGTAGTTAAGCACATCTAACCTTACAGAATGAAGATATTGTAAAACCATCCAAATCAAGCTTACCTCAGCCTGAAGTACTCCCACACTATAGTAAAGAGAATTATCTCTAATAGGTGAACAGTTTACATGTGTATTAGCAAGAAAACATTACAATTCATCAACTTCTTTAAACCAAGTCAGTTCTGACCTGAAACAACAAGATATGTTGTAAAATTGCATTTGTAAGCAGTTGTAATGTAGTTAAGCACATCAAACCTTACAGAATGAAGATATTGCAAAACCATCCAAATCAAGCTTCTCTCAGCCTGAAATACTCCCACACTATAGTAAAGGACATTATCTCTAATAGGTGAAGAGTTTACGTGTATTAGCAAGAAAAAAATACAATTCATCAACTTCTTGAAACCAAGTCAGTTCTGACCTGATACAACAAGATATGACGTAAAATTGCATTTGTAAGCATATGTAATGTAGTTAAGCACATCTAACCTTACAGAATGAAGATATTGCAACACCATCCAAATCAAGCATCTCTCAGCCTCATTTGTTCCTACACTGTACTTTAGAGCATTATCACTAATAGGTGAACAGTTTACATGTGTATTTGCAAGAAAACATTACAATTCACCAACTTCTTGAAACCAAGTCAGTTCTGACCTGAAACAACAAGATATGATGTAAAATTGCATATGTAAGCATATGTAATGTAGTTAAGCACATCTAACCTTGCAGAATAAAGACATTGCAAAACCATCCAAATCAGGCTTCTCTCAGCCTCATTTGTTCCTACACTATAACTTAAGGGCATTATCTCTAATAGGTGAAGAGTTTACATGTGTATTGCAAGAAAAAAATACAATTCTTAAAATTCTTGAAACCAAGTCAGTTCTGACCTGAAACAACAAGATATGTTGTAAAATTGCATTTGTAAGTATATGTAATGTAGTTAAGCCATCTAACCTTACAGAATGAAGATATTGCAAAACCATCCAAATCAAGCTTATCTCAGCCTGAAATACTCCCACACTATAGTAAAGAGCATTATCTCTAATAGGTGAAGAGTTTACATGTGTATTAGCAAGAAAAAAATACAATTCTTAAAATTCTTGAAACCAAGTCAGTTCTGACCTGAAACAACAAGATATGATGTAAAATTGCATTTGTAAGCATATGTAATGTAGTTAAGCACATCTCACCTTACAGAATGAAGATATTGCAAAACCATCCAAATCAAGCTTATCTCAGCCTGAAATACTCCCAAACTATAGTAAAGGGCATTATATCTAATAGGTGAAGAGTTTACATGTGTATTAGCAAGAAAACAATACAATTCTTAAAATTCTTGAAACCAAGTCAGTTCTGACCTGAAACAACAAGATATGTGGTTAAATTGCATTTGTAAGCATATGTAATGTAGTTAAGCACATCTAACCTTACAGAATGAAGATATTGTAAAACCATCCAAATCAAGCTTACCTCAGCCTGAAGTACTCCCACACTATAGTAAGGAGAATTATCTCTAATAGGTGAACAGTTTACATGTGTATTAGCAAGAAAACATTACAATTCATCAACTTCTTTAAACCAAGTCAGTTCTGACCTGAAACAACAAGATATGTTGTAAAATTGCATTTGTAAGCAGTTGTAATGTAGTTAAGCACATCAAACCTTACAGAATGAAGATATTGCAAAACCATCCAAATCAAGCTTCTCTCAGCCTGAAATACTCCCACACTATAGTAAGGAGCATTATCTCTAATAGGTGACGAGTTTACATGTGTATTAGCAAGAGAAAAATACAATTCTTAAAATTCTTGAAACCAAGTCAGTTCTGACCTGAAACAACAAGATATGTTGTAAAATTGCATTTGTAAGCATATGTAATGTAGTTAAGCACATCTAACCTTACAGAATGAATATATTGCAAAAACATCCAAATCAAGCTTCTCTCAGCCTCATTTGTTCCTACACTATACTTAAGGGCATTATCTCTAATAGGTGAAGAGTATACATGTGTATTTGCATGAAAACATTACAATTCTTCACTTCTTGAAACCAAGTCAGTTCTGACCTGAAACAACAAGATATGTGGTAAAATTGCATTTGTAAGCATATGCAATGTAGTTAAGCAAATCTAACCTTACAGAATGAAGATATTGTAAAACCATCCAAATCAAGCTTATCTCAGCCTGAAATACTCCCACACTATAGTAAAGAGCATTATCTCTAATAGGTGAAGAGTTTACATGTGTATTAGCAAGAAAAAAATACAATTCTTAAAATTCTTGAAACCAAGTCAGTTCTGACCTGAAACAACAAGATATGACGTAAAATTGCATTTGTAAGCATATGTAATGTAGTTAAGCACATCTAACCTTACAGAATGAAGATATTGTAAAACCATCCAAATCAAGCTTACCTCAGCCTGAAGTACTCCCACACTATAGTAAAGAGAATTATCTCTAATAGGTGAACAGTTTACATGTGTATTAGCAGGAAAACATTACAATTCATCAACTTCTTTAAACCAAGTCAGTTCTGACCTGAAACAACAAGATATGTTGTAAAATTGCATTTGTAAGCAGTTGTAATATAGTTAAGCACATCAAACCTTACAGAATGAAGATATTGCAAAACCATCCAAATCAAGCTTCTCTCAGCCTGAAATACTCCCACACTATAGTAAAGGACATTATCTCTAATAGGTGAAGAGTTTACGTGTATTAGCAAGAAAAAAATACAATTCTTAAAATTCTTGAAACCAAGTCAGTTCTGACCTGAAACAACAAGATATGTTGTAAAATTGCATTTGTAAGCATATGTAATGTAGTTAAGCACATCTAACCTTACAGAATGAAGATATTGCAAAACCATCCAAATCAAGCATCTCTCAGCCTCATTTGTTCCTACACTGTACTTTAGGGCATTATCACTAATAGGTGAACAGTTTACATGTGTATTAGCAAGAAAACATTACAATTCACCAACTTCTTGAAACCAAGTCAGTTCTGACCTGAAACAACAAGATATGTTGTAAAATTGCATTTGTAAGCAGTTGTAATGTAGTTAAGCACTTCTAACCTTACAGAATGAAGATATTGCAAAACCATCCAAATCAAGCATCTCTCAGCCTCATTTGTTCCTACACTGTACTTTAGGGCATTATCACTAATAGGTGAACAGTTTACATGTGTATTAGCAAGAAAACATTACAATTCATGAACTTCTTGAAACCAAGTCAGTTCTGACCTGAAACAACAAGATATGATGTAAAATTGCATATGTAAGCATATGTAATGTAGTTAAGCACATCTAACCTTGCAGAATAAAGACATTGCAAAACCATCCAAATCAGGCTTCTCTCAGCCTCATTTGTTCCTACACTATAACTTAAGGGCATTATCTCTAATAGGTGAAGAGTTTACATGTGTATTAAGCAAGAAAACAATACAATTTTTCAACTTCTTGAAACCAAGTCAGTTCTACCTGAAACAACAAGATATGTGGTAAAATTGCATTTGTAAGCATATCTAATGTAGTTAAGCACATCTAACCTTACAGAATGAAGATATTGTAAAACCATCCAAATCAAGCTTATCTCAGCCTGAAATAATCCCACACTATAGTAAAGAGCATTATCTCTAATAGGTGAAGAGTTTACATGTGTATTCGCAAGAAAACAATACAATTCTTAAAATTCTTGAAACCAAGTCAGTTCTGACCTGAAACAACAAGATAAGTGGTAAAATTGCATTTGTAAGCATATGTAATGTAGTTAAGCACATCTAACCTTGCAGAATGAAGATATTGCAAAACCTTCCAAATCAAGCATCTCTCAGCCTCATTTGTTCCTACACTGTACTTTAGGGCATTATCACTAATAGGTGAACAGTTTACATGTGAATTAGCAAGAAAACATTACAATTCATCAACTTCTTGAAACCAAGTCAGTTCTGACCTGAAACAAGAAGATATGTTGTAAAATTGCACTTGTAAGCATATGTAATGTAGTAAAGCACATCTAACCTTACAGAATGAAGACATTGCAAAACCATCCAAATCAAGCTCCTCTCAGCCTCATTTGTTCCTACACTATACTTAAGGGCATTATCTCTAATAGGTGAAGAGTTTACATGTGTATTAGCAAGAAAACAATACAATTCTTAAAATTCTTGAAACCAAGTCAGTTCTGACCTGAATCAACAAGATATGTGGTAAAATTGCATTTGTAAGCATATGTAATGTAGTTAAGCACATCTAACCATACAGAATGAAGATATTGTAAAACCATCCAAATCAAGCTTATCTCAGCCTGAAATACTCCCAAACTATAGTAAAAGGCATTATCTCTAATAGGTGAAGAGTTTACATGTGTATTAGCAAGAAAACAATACAATTCTTAAAATTCTTGAAACCAAGTCAGTTCTGACCTGAAACAACAAGATAAGTGGTAAAATTGCATTTGTAAGTATATGTAATGTAGTTAAGCACATCTAACCTTACAGAATGAAGATATTGTAAAACCATCCAAATCAAGCTTACCTCAGCCTGAAGTACTCCCACACTATAGTAAAGAGAATTATCTCTAATAGGTGAACAGTTTACATGTGTATTAGCAAGAAAACATTACAATTCATCAACTTCTTTAAACCAAGTCAGTTCTGACCTGAAACAACAAGATATGTTGTAAAATTGCATTTGTAAGCAGTTGTAATGTAGTTAAGCACATCAAACCTTACAGAATGAAGATATTGCAAAACCATCCAAATCAAGCTTCTCTCAGCCTGAAATACTCCCACACTATAGTAAAGGACATTATCTCTAATAGGTGAAGAGTTTACGTGTATTAGCAAGAAAAAAATACAATTCATCAACTTCTTGAAACCAAGTCAGTTCTGACCTGATACAACAAGATATGACGTAAAATTGCATTTGTAAGCATATGTAATGTAGTTAAGCACATCTAACCTTACAGAATGAAGATATTGCAACACCATCCAAATCAAGCATCTCTCAGCCTCATTTGTTCCTACACTGTACTTTAGAGCATTATCACTAATAGGTGAACAGTTTACATGTGTATTTGCAAGAAAACATTACAATTCACCAACTTCTTGAAACCAAGTCAGTTCTGACCTGAAACAACAAGATATGTTGTAAAATTGCATTTGTAAGCAGTTGTAATGTAGTTAAGCACATCTAACCTTACAGAATGAAGATATTGCAAAACCATCCAAATCAAGCATCTCTCAGCCTCATTTGTTCCTACACTGTACTTTAGGGCATTATCACTAATAGGTGAACAGTTTACATGTGTATTAGCAAGAAAACATTACAATTCATGAACTTATTGAAACCAAGTCAGTTCTGACCTGAAACAACAAGATATGATGTAAAATTGCATATGTAAGCATATGTAATGTAGTTAAGCACATCTAACCTTGCAGAATAAAGACATTGCAAAACCATCCAAATCAGGCTTCTCTCAGCCTCATTTGTTCCTACACTATAACTTAAGGGCATTATCTCTAATAGGTGAAGAGTTTACATGTGTATTAAGCAAGAAAACAATACAATTTTTCAACTTCTTGAAACCAAGTCAGTTCTACCTGAAACAACAAGATATGTGGTAAAATTGCATTTGTAAGCATATGTAATGTAGTTAAGCACATCTAACCTTACAGAATGAAGATATTGTAAAACCATCCAAATCAAGCTTATCTCAGCCTGAAATAATCCCACACTATAGTAAAGAGCATTATCTCTAATAGGTGAAGAGTTTACATGTGTATTCGCAAGAAAACAATACAATTCTTAAAATTCTTGAAACCAAGTCAGTTCTGACATGAAACAACAAGATATGTGGTAAAATTGCATTTGTAAGCATATGTAATGTAGTTAAGCACATCTAACCTTACAGAATGAAGATATTGCAAAACCTTCCAAATCAAGCATCTCTCAGCCTCATTTGTTCCTACACTGTACTTTAGGGCATTATCACTAATAGGTGAACAGTTTACATGTGAATTAGCAAGAAAACATTACAATTCATCAACTTCTTGAAACCAAGTCAGTTCTGACCTGAAACAAGAAGATATGTTGTAAAATTGCACTTGTAAGCATATGTAATGTAGTAAAGCACATCTAACCTTACAGAATGAAGACATTGCAAAACCATCCAAATCAAGCTCCTCTCAGCCTCATTTGTTCCTACACTATACTTAAGGGCATTATCTCTAATAGGTGAAGAGTTTACATGTGTATTAGCAAGAAAACAATACAATTCTTAAAATTCTTGAAACCAAGTCAGTTCTGACCTGAATCAACAAGATATGTGGTAAAATTGCATTTGTAAGCATATGTAATGTAGTTAAGCACATCTAACCTTACAGAATGAAGATATTGTAAAACCATCCAAATCAAGCTTATCTCAGCCCGAAATACTCCCAAACTATAGTAAAAGGCATTATCTCTAATAGGTGAAGAGTTTACATGTGTATTAGCAAGAAAACAATACAATTCTTAAAATTCTTGAAACCAAGTCAGTTCTGACCTGAAACAACAAGATAAGTGGTAAAATTGCATTTGTAAGCATATGTAATGTAGTTAAGCACATCTAACCTTACAGAATGAAGATATTGCAAAACCATCCAAATCAAGCATCTCTCAGCCTCATTTGTTCCTACACTGTACTTTAGGGCATTATCACTAATAGGTGAACAGTTTACATGTGTATTAGCAAGAAAACATTACAATTCATCAACTTCTTGAAACCAAGTCAGTTCTGACCTGACACAACAAGATAAGTGGTAAAATTGCATTTGTAAGCTTATGTAATGTAGTTAAGCACATCTAACCTTACAGAATGAAGATATTGCAAAACCTTCCAAATCAAGCATCTCTCAGCCTCATTTGTTCCTACACTGTACTTTAGGGCATTATCACTAATAGGTGAACAGTTTACATGTGAATTAGCAAGAAAACATTACAATTCATCAACTTCTTGAAACCAAGTCAGTTCTGACCTGAAACAAGAAGATATGTTGTAAAATTGCACTTGTAAGCATATGTAATGTAGTAAAGCACATCTAACCTTACAGAATGAAGACATTGCAAAACCATCCAAATCAAGCTCCTCTCAGCCTCATTTGTTCCTACACTATACTTAAGGGCATTATCTCTAATAGGTGAAGAGTTTACATGTGTATTAGCAAGAAAACAATACAATTCTTAAAATTCTTGAAACCAAGTCAGTTCTGACCTGAATCAACAAGATATGTGGTAAAATTGCATTTGTAAGCATATGTAATGTAGTTAAGCACATCTAACCTTACAGAATGAAGATATTGTAAAACCATCCAAATCAAGCTTATCTCAGCCTGAAATACTCCCAAACTATAGTAAAAGGCATTATCTCTAATAGGTGAAGAGTTTACATGTGTATTAGCAAGAAAACAATACAATTCTTAAAATTCTTGAAACCAAGTCAGTTCTGACCTGAAACAACAAGATAAGTGGTAAAATTGCATTTGTAAGCATATGTAATGTAGTTAAGCACATCTAACCTTACAGAATGAAGATATTGTAAAACCATCCAAATCAAGCTTATCTCAGCCTGAAATACTCCCACACTATAGTAAAGAGCATTATCTCTAATAGGTGAAGAGTTTACAAGTGTATTAGCAATAAAAACATACAATTCTTAATTATTCTTGAAACCAAGTCAGTTCTGACCTGAAACAACAAGATATGTTGTAAAATTGCATTTGTAAGCATATGTAATGTAGTTAAGCCATCTAACCTTACAGAATAAAGATATTGCAAAACCATCCAAATCAAGCTTATCTCAGCCTGAAATACTCCCACACTATAGTAAAGGACATTATCTCTAATAGGTCAAGAGTTTACATGTGTATTAGCAAGAAAAAAATACAATTCATCAACTTCTTGAAACCAAGTCAGTTCTGACCTGATACAACAAGATATGACGTAAAATTGCATTTGTAAGCATATGTAATGTAGTTAAGCACATCTAACCTTACAGAATGAAGATATTGCAACACCATCCAAATCAAGCATCTCTCAGCCTCATTTGTTCCTACACTGTACTTTAGGGCATTATCACTAATAGGTGAACAGTTTACATGTGTATTAGCAAGAAAACATTACAATTCATCAACTTCTTGAAACCAAGTCAGTTCTGACCTGAATCAACAAGATATGTGGTAAAATTGCATTTGTAAGCATATGTAATGTAGTTAAGCACATCTAACCTTACAGAATGAAGATATTGCAAAACCATCCAAATCAAGCATCTCTCAGCCTCATTTGTTCCTACACTGTACTTTAGGGCATTATCACTAATAGGTGAACAGTTTACATGTGTATTAGCAAGAAAACATTACAATTCATCAACTTCTTGAAACCAAGTCAGTTCTGACCTGACACAACAAGATAAGTGGTAAAATTGCATTTGTAAGCTTATGTAATGTAGTTAAGCACATCTAACCTTACAGAATGAAGATATTGCAAAACCTTCCAAATCAAGCATCTCTCAGCCTCATTTGTTCCTACACTGTACTTTAGGGCATTATCACTAATAGGTGAACAGTTTACATGTGAATTAGCAAGAAAACATTACAATTCATCAACTTCTTGAAACCAAGTCAGTTCTGACCTGAAACAAGAAGATATGTTGTAAAATTGCACTTGTAAGCATATGTAATGTAGTAAAGCACATCTAACCTTACAGAATGAAGACATTGCAAAACCATCCAAATCAAGCTCCTCTCAGCCTCATTTGTTCCTACACTATACTTAAGGGCATTATCTCTAATAGGTGAAGAGTTTACATGTGTATTAGCAAGAAAACAATACAATTCTTAAAATTCTTGAAACCAAGTCAGTTCTGACCTGAATCAACAAGATATGTGGTAAAATTGCATTTGTAAGCATATGTAATGTAGTTAAGCACATCTAACCTTACAGAATGAAGATATTGTAAAACCATCCAAATCAAGCTTATCTCAGCCTGAAATACTCCCAAACTATAGTAAAAGGCATTATCTCTAATAGGTGAAGAGTTTACATGTGTATTAGCAAGAAAACAATACAATTCTTAAAATTCTTGAAACCAAGTCAGTTCTGACCTGAAACAACAAGATAAGTGGTAAAATTGCATTTGTAAGCATATGTAATGTAGTTAAGCACATCTAACCTTACAGAATGAAGATATTGTAAAACCATCCAAATCAAGCTTATCTCAGCCTGAAATACTCCCACACTATAGTAAAGAGCATTATCTCTAATAGGTGAAGAGTTTACAAGTGTATTAGCAATAAAAACATACAATTCTTAATTATTCTTGAAACCAAGTCAGTTCTGACCTGAAACAACAAGATATGTTGTAAAATTGCATTTGTAAGCATATGTAATGTAGTTAAGCCATCTAACCTTACAGAATAAAGATATTGCAAAACCATCCAAATCAAGCTTATCTCAGCCTGAAATACTCCCACACTATAGTAAAGGACATTATCTCTAATAGGTCAAGAGTTTACATGTGTATTAGCAAGAAAAAAATACAATTCATCAACTTCTTGAAACCAAGTCAGTTCTGACCTCATACAACAAGATATGACGTAAAATTGCATTTGTAAGCATATGTAATGTAGTTAAGCACATCTAACCTTACAGAATGAAGATATTGCAACACCATCCAAATCAAGCATCTCTCAGCCTCATTTGTTCCTACACTGTACTTTAGGGCATTATCACTAATAGGTGAACAGTTTACATGTGTATTAGCACGAAAACATTACAATTCACCAACTTCTTGAAACCAAGTCAGTTCTGACCTGAAACAACAAGATATGTTGTAAAATTGCATTTGTAAGCAGTTGTAATGTAGTTAAGCATATCTAACCTTACAGAATGAAGATATTGCAAAACCATCCAAATCAAGCATCTCTCAGCCTCATTTGTTCCTACACTGTACTTTAGGGCATTATCACTAATAGGTGAAGAGTTTACATGTGTATTAAGCAAGAAAACAATACAATTTTTCAACTTCTTGAAACCAAGTCAGTTCTACCTGAAACAACAAGATATGTGGTAAAATTGCATTTGTAAGCATATGTAATGTAGTTAAGCACATCTAACCTTACAGAATGAAGATATTGTAAAACCATCCAAATCAAGCTTATCTCAGCCTGAAATAATCCCACACTATAGTAAAGAGCATTATCTCTAATAGGTGAAGAGTTTACATGTGTATTCGCAAGAAAACAATACAATTCTTAAAATTCTTGAAACCAAGTCAGTTCTGACATGAAACAACAAGATATGTGGTAAAATTGCATTTGTAAGCATATGTAATGTAGTTAAGCACATCTAACCTTACAGAATGAAGATATTGCAAAACCTTCCAAATCAAGCATCTCTCAGCCTCATTTGTTCCTACACTGTACTTTAGGGCATTATCACTAATAGGTGAACAGTTTACATGTGAATTAGCAAGAAAACATTACAATTCATCAACTTCTTGAAACCAAGTCAGTTCTGACCTGAAACAAGAAGATATGTTGTAAAATTGCACTTGTAAGCATATGTAATGTAGTAAAGCACATCTAACCTTACAGAATGAAGACATTGCAAAACCATCCAAATCAAGCTCCTCTCAGCCTCATTTGTTCCTACACTATACTTAAGGGCATTATCTCTAATAGGTGAAGAGTTTACATGTGTATTAGCAAGAAAACAATACAATTCTTAAAATTCTTGAAACCAAGTCAGTTCTGACCTGAATCAACAAGATATGTGGTAAAATTGCATTTGTAAGCATATGTAATGTAGTTAAGCACATCTAACCTTACAGAATGAAGATATTGTAAAACCATCCAAATCAAGCTTATCTCAGCCCGAAATACTCCCAAACTATAGTAAAAGGCATTATCTCTAATAGGTGAAGAGTTTACATGTGTATTAGCAAGAAAACAATACAATTCTTAAAATTCTTGAAACCAAGTCAGTTCTGACCTGAAACAACAAGATAAGTGGTAAAATTGCATTTGTAAGCATATGTAATGTAGTTAAGCACATCTAACCTTACAGAATGAAGATATTGCAAAACCATCCAAATCAAGCATCTCTCAGCCTCATTTGTTCCTACACTGTACTTTAGGGCATTATCACTAATAGGTGAACAGTTTACATGTGTATTAGCAAGAAAACATTACAATTCATCAACTTCTTGAAACCAAGTCAGTTCTGACCTGACACAACAAGATAAGTGGTAAAATTGCATTTGTAAGCTTATGTAATGTAGTTAAGCACATCTAACCTTACAGAATGAAGATATTGCAAAACCTTCCAAATCAAGCATCTCTCAGCCTCATTTGTTCCTACACTGTACTTTAGGGCATTATCACTAATAGGTGAACAGTTTACATGTGAATTAGCAAGAAAACATTACAATTCATCAACTTCTTGAAACCAAGTCAGTTCTGACCTGAAACAAGAAGATATGTTGTAAAATTGCACTTGTAAGCATATGTAATGTAGTAAAGCACATCTAACCTTACAGAATGAAGACATTGCAAAACCATCCAAATCAAGCTCCTCTCAGCCTCATTTGTTCCTACACTATACTTAAGGGCATTATCTCTAATAGGTGAAGAGTTTACATGTGTATTAGCAAGAAAACAATACAATTCTTAAAATTCTTGAAACCAAGTCAGTTCTGACCTGAATCAACAAGATATGTGGTAAAATTGCATTTGTAAGCATATGTAATGTAGTTAAGCACATCTAACCTTACAGAATGAAGATATTGTAAAACCATCCAAATCAAGCTTATCTCAGCCTGAAATACTCCCAAACTATAGTAAAAGGCATTATCTCTAATAGGTGAAGAGTTTACATGTGTATTAGCAAGAAAACAATACAATTCTTAAAATTCTTGAAACCAAGTCAGTTCTGACCTGAAACAACAAGATAAGTGGTAAAATTGCATTTGTAAGCATATGTAATGTAGTTAAGCACATCTAACCTTACAGAATGAAGATATTGTAAAACCATCCAAATCAAGCTTATCTCAGCCTGAAATACTCCCACACTATAGTAAAGAGCATTATCTCTAATAGGTGAAGAGTTTACAAGTGTATTAGCAATAAAAACATACAATTCTTAATTATTCTTGAAACCAAGTCAGTTCTGACCTGAAACAACAAGATATGTTGTAAAATTGCATTTGTAAGCATATGTAATGTAGTTAAGCCATCTAACCTTACAGAATAAAGATATTGCAAAACCATCCAAATCAAGCTTATCTCAGCCTGAAATACTCCCACACTATAGTAAAGGACATTATCTCTAATAGGTCAAGAGTTTACATGTGTATTAGCAAGAAAAAAATACAATTCATCAACTTCTTGAAACCAAGTCAGTTCTGACCTGATACAACAAGATATGACGTAAAATTGCATTTGTAAGCATATGTAATGTAGTTAAGCACATCTAACCTTACAGAATGAAGATATTGCAACACCATCCAAATCAAGCATCTCTCAGCCTCATTTGTTCCTACACTGTACTTTAGGGCATTATCACTAATAGGTGAACAGTTTACATGTGTATTAGCAAGAAAACATTACAATTCACCAACTTCTTGAAACCAAGTCAGTTCTGACCTGAAACAACAAGATATGTTGTAAAATTGCATTTGTAAGCAGTTGTAATGTAGTTAAGCACATCTAACCTTACAGAATGAAGATATTGCAAAACCATCCAAATCAAGCATCTCTCAGCCTCATTTGTTCCTACACTGTACTTTAGGGCATTATCACTAATAGGTGAACAGTTTACATGTGTATTAGCAAGAAAACATTACAATTCATGAACTTATTGAAACCAAGTCAGTTCTGACCTGAAACAACAAGATATGATGTAAAATTGCATATGTAAGCATATGTAATGTAGTTAAGCACATCTAACCTTGCAGAATAAAGACATTGCAAAACCATCCAAATCAGGCTTCTCTCAGCCTCATTTGTTCCTACACTATAACTTAAGGGCATTATCTCTAATAGGTGAAGAGTTTACATGTGTATTAAGCAAGAAAACAATACAATTTTTCAACTTCTTGAAACCAAGTCAGTTCTACCTGAAACAACAAGATATGTGGTAAAATTGCATTTGTAAGCATATGTAATGTAGTTAAGCACATCTAACCTTACAGAATGAAGATATTGTAAAACCATCCAAATCAAGCTTATCTCAGCCTGAAATAATCCCACACTATAGTATAGAGCATTATCTCTAATAGGTGAAGAGTTTACATGTGTATTCGCAAGAAAACAATACAATTCTTAAAATTCTTGAAACCAAGTCAGTTCTGACATGAAACAACAAGATATGTGGTAAAATTGCATTTGTAAGCATATGTAATGTAGTTAAGCACATCTAACCTTACAGAATGAAGATATTGCAAAACCTTCCAAATCAAGCATCTCTCAGCCTCATTTGTTCCTACACTGTACTTTAGGGCATTATCACTAATAGGTGAACAGTTTACATGTGAATTAGCAAGAAAACATTACAATTCATCAACTTCTTGAAACCAAGTCAGTTCTGACCTGAAACAAGAAGATATGTTGTAAAATTGCACTTGTAAGCATATGTAATGTAGTAAAGCACATCTAACCTTACAGAATGAAGACTAGCAAAACCATCCAAATCAAGCTCCTCTCAGCCTCATTTGTTCCTACACTATACTTAAGGGCATTATCTCTAATAGGTGAAGAGTTTACATGTGTATTAGCAAGAAAACAATACAATTCTTAAAATTCTTGAAACCAAGTCAGTTCTGACCTGAATCAACAAGATATGTGGTAAAATTGCATTTGTAAGCATATGTAATGTAGTTAAGCACATCTAACCTTACAGAATGAAGATATTGTAAAACCATCCAAATCAAGCTTATCTCAGCCCGAAATACTCCCAAACTATAGTAAAAGGCATTATCTCTAATAGGTGAAGAGTTTACATGTGTATTAGCAAGAAAACAATACAATTCTTAAAATTCTTGAAACCAAGTCAGTTCTGACCTGAAACAACAAGATAAGTGGTAAAATTGCATTTGTAAGCATATGTAATGTAGTTAAGCACATCTAACCTTACAGAATGAAGATATTGCAAAACCATCCAAATCAAGCATCTCTCAGCCTCATTTGTTCCTACACTGTACTTTAGGGCATTATCACTAATAGGTGAACAGTTTACATGTGTATTAGCAAGAAAACATTACAATTCATCAACTTCTTGAAACCAAGTCAGTTCTGACCTGACACAACAAGATAAGTGGTAAAATTGCATTTGTAAGCTTATGTAATGTAGTTAAGCACATCTAACCTTACAGAATGAAGATATTGCAAAACCTTCCAAATCAAGCATCTCTCAGCCTCATTTGTTCCTACACTGTACTTTAGGGCATTATCACTAATAGGTGAACAGTTTACATGTGAATTAGCAAGAAAACATTACAATTCATCAACTTCTTGAAACCAAGTCAGTTCTGACCTGAAACAAGAAGATATGTTGTAAAATTGCACTTGTAAGCATATGTAATGTAGTAAAGCACATCTAACCTTACAGAATGAAGACATTGCAAAACCATCCAAATCAAGCTCCTCTCAGCCTCATTTGTTCCTACACTATACTTAAGGGCATTATCTCTAATAGGTGAAGAGTTTACATGTGTATTAGCAAGAAAACAATACAATTCTTAAAATTCTTGAAACCAAGTCAGTTCTGACCTGAATCAACAAGATATGTGGTAAAATTGCATTTGTAAGCATATGTAATGTAGTTAAGCACATCTAACCTTACAGAATGAAGATATTGTAAAACCATCCAAATCAAGCTTATCTCAGCCTGAAATACTCCCAAACTATAGTAAAAGGCATTATCTCTAATAGGTGAAGAGTTTACATGTGTATTAGCAAGAAAACAATACAATTCTTAAAATTCTTGAAACCAAGTCAGTTCTGACCTGAAACAACAAGATAAGTGGTAAAATTGCATTTGTAAGCATATGTAATGTAGTTAAGCACATCTAACCTTACAGAATGAAGATATTGCAAAACCATCCAAATCAAGCATCTCTCAGCCTCATTTGTTCCTACACTGTACTTTAGGGCATTATCACTAATAGGTGAACAGTTTACATGTGTATTAGCAAGAAAACATTACAATTCATCAACTTCTTGAAACCAAGTCAGTTCTGACCTGAAACAAAAAGATATGTTGTAAAATTGCATTTGTAAGCAGTTGTAATGTAGTTAAGCACATCTAACCTTACAGAATGAAGATATTGCAAAACCATCCAAATCAAGCATCTCTCAGCCTCATTTGTTCCTACACTGTACTTTAGGGCATTATCACTAATAGGTGAACAGTTTACATGTGAATTAGCAAGAAAACATTACAATTCATCAACTTCTTGAAACCAAGTCAGTTCTGACCTGAAACAAGAAGATATGTTGTAAAATTGCACTTGTAAGCATATGTAATGTAGTAAAGCACATCTAACCTTACAGAATGAAGACATTGCAAAACCATCCAAATCAAGCTCCTCTCAGCCTCATTTGTTCCTACACTATACTTAAGGGCATTATCTCTAATAGGTGAAGAGTTTACATGTGTATTAGCAAGAAAACAATACAATTCTTAAAATTCTTGAAACCAAGTCAGTTCTGACCTGAATCAACAAGATATGTGGTAAAATTGCATTTGTAAGCATATGTAATGTAGTTAAGCACATCTAACCTTACAGAATGAAGATATTGTAAAACCATCCAAATCAAGCTTATCTCAGCCTGAAATACTCCCAAACTATAGTAAAAGGCATTATCTCTAATAGGTGAAGAGTTTACATGTGTATTAGCAAGAAAACAATACAATTCTTAAAATTCTTGAAACCAAGTCAGTTCTGACCTGAAACAACAAGATAAGTGGTAAAATTGCATTTGTAAGCATATGTAATGTAGTTAAGCACATCTAACCTTACAGAATGAAGATATTGCAAAACCATCCAAATCAAGCATCTCTCAGCCTCATTTGTTCCTACACTGTACTTTAGGGCATTATCACTAATAGGTGAACAGTTTACATGTGTATTAGCAAGAAAACATTACAATTCATCAACTTCTTGAAACCAAGTCAGTTCTGACCTGAAACAACAAGATATGATGTAAAATTGCATTTGTAAGCATATGTAATGTAGTTAAGCACATCTAACCTTGCAGAATAAAGATATTGCAAAACCATCCAAATCAGGCTTCTCTCAGCCTCATTTGTTCCTACACTATAACGTAAGGGCATTATCTCTAATAGGTGAAGAGTTTACATGTGTATTAGCAAGAAAACAATACAATTTTTCAACTTCTTGAAACCAAGTCAGTTCTACCTGAAACAACACGATATGTGGTAAAATTGCATTTGAAAGCATATGTAATGTAGTTAAGCACATCTAACCTTACAGAATGAAGATATTGTAAAACCATCCAAATCAAGCTTATCTCAGCCTGAAATAATCCCACACTATAGTAAAGAGCATTATCTCTAATAGGTGAAGAGTTTACATGTGTATTAGCAAGAAAACAATACAATTCTTAAAATTCTTGAAACCAAGTCAGTTCTGACCTGAAACAACAAGATATGATGTAAAATTGCATTTGTAAGCATATGTAGTGTAGTTAAGCACATCTAACCTTACAGAATGAAGATATGGCAAAACCATCCAAATCAAGCTTTTCTCAGCCTGAAATACTCCCAAACTATAGTATAGGGCATTATCTCTAATAGGTGAAGAGTTTACATGTGTATTAGCAAGAAAACAATACAATTCTTAAAATTCTTGAAACCAAGTCAGTTCTGACCTGAAACAACAAGATAAGTGGTAAAATTGCATTTGTAAGCATATGTCATGAAGTTAAGCACATCTAACCTTACAGAATGAAGATATTGCAAAACCATCCAAATCAAGCATCTCTCAGCCTCATTTGTTCCTACACTGTACTTTAGGGCATTATCACTAATAGGTGAACAGTTTACATGTGTATTAGCAAGAAAACATTACAATTCATCAACTTCTTGAAACCAAGTCAGTTCTGACCTGAATCAACAAGATATGTGGTAAAATTGCATTTGTAAGCATATGTAATGTAGTAAAGCACATCTAACCTTACAGAATGAAGACATTGCAAAACCATCCAAATCAAGCTCCTCTCAGCATCATTTGTTCCTACACTATACTTAAGGGCATTATCTCTAATAGGTGAATAGTTTACATGTGTATTAGCAAGAAAACAATACAATTCTTAAAATTCTTGAAACCAAGTCAGTTCTGACCTGAATCAACAAGATATGTGGTAAAATTGCATTTGTAAGCATATGTAATGTAGTTAAGCACATCTAACCTTACAGAATGAAGATATTGTAAAACCATCCAAATCAAGCTTATCTCAGCCCGAAATACTCCCAAACTATAGTAAAAGGCATTATCTCTAATAGGTGAAGAGTTTACATGTGTATTAGCAAGAAAACAATACAATTCTTAAAATTCTTGAAACCAAGTCAGTTCTGACCTGAAACAACAAGATAAGTGGTAAAATTGCATTTGTAAGCATATGTAATGTAGTTAAGCACATCTAACCTTACAGAATGAAGATATTGCAAAACCATCCAAATCAAGCATCTCTCAGCCTCATTTGTTCCTACACTGTACTTTAGGGCATTATCACTAATAGGTGAACAGTTTACATGTGTATTAGCAAGAAAACATTACAATTCATCAACTTCTTGAAACCAAGTCAGTTCTGACCTGAAACAACAAGATAAGTGGTAAAATTGCATTTGTAAGCTTATGTAATGTAGTTAAGCACATCTAACCTTACAGAATGAAGATATTGCAAAACCTTCCAAATCAAGCATCTCTCAGCCTCATTTGTTCCTACACTGTACTTTAGGGCATTATCACTAATAGGTGAACAGTTTACATGTGAATTAGCAAGAAAACAATACAATTCTTAAAATTCTTGAAACCAAGTCAGTTCTGACCTGAATCAACAAGATATGTGGTAAAATTGCATTTGTAAGCATATGTAATGTAGTTAAGCACATCTAACCTTACAGAATGAAGATATTGTAAAACCATCCAAATCAAGCTTATCTCAGCCTGAAATACTCCCAAACTATAGTAAAAGGCATTATCTCTAATAGGTGAAGAGTTTACATGTGTATTAGCAAGAAAACAATACAATTCTTAAAATTCTTGAAACCAAGTCAGTTCTGACCTGAAACAACAAGATAAGTGGTAAAATTGCATTTGTAAGCATATGTCATGAAGTTAAGCACATCTAACCTTACAGAATGAAGATATTGCAAAACCATCCAAATCAAGCATCTCTCAGCCTCATTTGTTCCTACACTGTACTTTAGGGCATTATCACTAATAGGTGAACAGTTTACATGTGTATTAGCAAGAAAACATTACAATTCATCAACTTCTTGAAACCAAGTCAGTTCTGACCTGAATCAACAAGATATGTGGTAAAATTGCATTTGTAAGCATATGTAATGTAGTAAAGCACATCTAACCTTACAGAATGAAGACATTGCAAAACCATCCAAATCAAGCTCCTCTCAGCATCATTTGTTCCTACACTATACTTAAGGGCATTATCTCTAATAGGTGAATAGTTTACATGTGTATTAGCAAGAAAACAATACAATTCTTAAAATTCTTGAAACCAAGTCAGTTCTGACCTGAATCAACAAGATATGTGGTAAAATTGCATTTGTAAGCATATGTAATGTAGTTAAGCACATCTAACCTTACAGAATGAAGATATTGTAAAACCATACAAATCAAGCTTATCTCAGCCCGAAATACTCCCAAACTATAGTAAAAGGCATTATCTCTAATAGGTGAAGAGTTTACATGTGTATTAGCAAGAAAACAATACAATTCTTAAAATTCTTGAAACCAAGTCAGTTCTGACCTGAAACAACAAGATAAGTGGTAAAATTGCATTTGTAAGCATATGTAATGTAGTTAAGCACATCTAACCTTACAGAATGAAGATATTGCAAAACCATCCAAATCAAGCATCTCTCAGCCTCATTTGTTCCTACACTGTACTTTAGGGCATTATCACTAATAGGTGAACAGTTTACATGTGTATTAGCAAGAAAACATTACAATTCATCAACTTCTTGAAACCAAGTCAGTTCTGACCTGAAACAACAAGATAAGTGGTAAAATTGCATTTGTAAGCTTATGTAATGTAGTTAAGCACATCTAACCTTACAGAATGAAGATATTGCAAAACCTTCCAAATCAAGCATCTCTCAGCCTCATTTGTTCCTACACTGTACTTTAGGGCATTATCACTAATAGGTGAACAGTTTACATGTGAATTAGCAAGAAAACAATACAATTCTTAAAATTCTTGAAACCAAGTCAGTTCTGACCTGAATCAACAAGATATGTGGTAAAATTGCATTTGTAAGCATATGTAATGTAGTTAAGCACATCTAACCTTACAGAATGAAGATATTGTAAAACCATCCAAATCAAGCTTATCTCAGCCTGAAATACTCCCAAACTATAGTAAAAGGCATTATCTCTAATAGGTGAAGAGTTTACATGTGTATTAGCAAGAAAACAATACAATTCTTAAAATTCTTGAAACCAAGTCAGTTCTGACCTGAAACAACAAGATAAGTGGTAAAATTGCATTTGTAAGCATATGTAATGTAGTTAAGCACATCTAACCTTACAGAATGAAGATATTGCAAAACCATCCAAATCAAGCATCTCTCAGCCTCATTTGTTCCTACACTGTACTTTAGGGCATTATCACTAATAGGTGAACAGTTTACATGTGTATTAGCAAGAAAACATTACAATTCATCAACTTCTTGAAACCAAGTCAGTTCTGACCTGAAACAAAAAGATATGTTGTAAAATTGCATTTGTAAGCAGTTGTAATGTAGTTAAGCACATCTAACCTTACAGAATGAAGATATTGCAAAACCATCCAAATCAAGCATCTCTCAGCCTCATTTGTTCCTACACTGTACTTTAGGGCATTATCACTAATAGGTGAACAGTTTACATGTGTATTAGCAAGAAAACATTACAATTCATCAACTTCTTGAAACCAAGTCAGTTCTGACCTGAAACAACAAGATATGATGTAAAATTGCATTTGTAAGCATATGTAATGTAGTTAAGCACATCTAACCTTGCAGAATAAAGATATTGCAAAACCATCCAAATCAGGCTTCTCTCAGCCTCATTTGTTCCTACACTATAACGTAAGGGCATTATCTCTAATAGGTGAAGAGTTTACATGTGTATTAGCAAGAAAACAATACAATTTTTCAACTTCTTGAAACCAAGTCAGTTCTACCTGAAACAACAAGATATGTGGTAAAATTGCATTTGAAAGCATATGTAATGTAGTTAAGCACATCTAACCTTACAGAATGAAGATATTGTAAAACCATCCAAATCAAGCTTATCTCAGCCTGAAATAATCCCACACTATAGTAAAGAGCATTATCTCTAATAGGTGAAGAGTTTACATGTGTATTAGCAAGAAAACAATACAATTCTTAAAATTCTTGAAACCAAGTCAGTTCTGACCTGAAACAACAAGATATGATGTAAAATTGCATTTGTAAGCATATGTAGTGTAGTTAAGCACATCTAACCTTACAGAATGAAGATATGGCAAAACCATCCAAATCAAGCTTTTCTCAGCCTGAAATACTCCCAAACTATAGTATAGGGCATTATCTCTAATAGGTGAAGAGTTTACATGTGTATTAGCAAGAAAACAATACAATTCTTAAAATTCTTGAAACCAAGTCAGTTCTGACCTGAAACAACAAGATAAGTGGTAAAATTGCATTTGTAAGCATATGTCATGAAGTTAAGCACATCTAACCTTACAGAATGAAGATATTGCAAACCATCCAAATCAAGCATCTCTCAGCCTCATTTGTTCCTACACTGTACTTTAGGGCATTATCACTAATAGGTGAACAGTTTTCATGTGTATTAGCAAGAAAACATTACAATTCATCAACTTCTTGAAACCAAGTCAGTTCTGACCTGAATCAACAAGATATGTGGTAAAATTGCATTTGTAAGCATATGTAATGTAGTTAAGCACATCTAACCTTACAGAATGAAGATATTGTAAAACCATCCAAATCAAGCTTATCTCAGCCTGAAATACTCCCAAACTATAGTAAAAGGCATTATCTCTAATAGGTGAAGAGTTTACATGTGTATTAGCAAGAAAACAATACAATTCTTAAAATTCTTGAAACCAAGTCAGTTCTGACCCGAAACAACAAGATAAGTGGTAAAATTGCATTTGTAAGCATATGTAATGTAGTTAAGCACATCTAACCTTACAGAATGAAGATATTGCAAAACCATCCAAATCAAGCATCTCTCAGTCTCATTTGTTCCTACACTGTACTTTAGGGCATTATCACTAATAGGTGAACAGTTTACATGTGTATTAGCAAGAAAACATTACAATTCATCAACTTCTTGAAACCAAGTCAGTTCTGACCTGAAACAACAAGATATGTTGTAAAATTGCATTTCTAAGCAGTTGTAATGTAGTTAAGCACATCTAACCTTACAGAATGAAGATATTGCAAAACCATCCAAATCAAGCATCTCTCAGCCTCATTTGTTCCTACACTGTACTTTAGGGCATTATCACTAATAGGTGAACAGTTTACATGTGTATTAGCAAGAAAACATTACAATTCATCAACTTCTTGAAACCAAGTCAGTTCTGACCTGAAACAACAAGATATGTTGTAAAATTGCATTTGTAAGCAGTTGTAATGTAGTTAAGCACATCTAACCTTACAGAATGAAGATATTGCAAAACCATCCAAATCAAGCATCTCTCAGCCTCATTTGTTCCTACACTGTACTTTAGGGCATTATCACTAATAGGTGAACAGTTTACATGTGTATTAGCAAGAAAACATTACAATTCATCAACTTCTTGAAACCAAGTCAGTTCTGACCTGAAACAACAAGATATGATGTAAAATTGCATTTGTAAGCATATGTAATGTAGTTAAGCACATCTAACCTTACAGATTGAAGATTTTGTAAAACCATCCAAATCAAGCTTATCTCAGCCTGAAATACTCCCACACTATAGTAAAGAGCATTATCTCTAATAGGTGAAGAGTTTACATGTGTATTAGCAAGAAAACAATACAATTCTTAAAATTCTTGAAACCAAGTCAGTTCTGACCTGAAACAACAAGATATGATGTAAAATTGCATTTGTAAGCATATGTAATGTAGTTAAGCACATCTAACCTTGCAGAATAAAGATATTGCAAAACCATCCAAATCAGGCTTCTCTCAGCCTCATTTGTTCCTACACTATAACTTAAGGGCATTATCTCTAATAGGTGAAGAGTTTACATGTGTATTAAGCAAGAAAACAATACAATTTTTCAACTTCTTGAAACCAAGTCAGTTCTACCTGAAACAACAAGATATGTGGTAAAATTGCATTTGTAAGCAGTTGTAATGTAGTTAAGCACATCTAACCTTACAGAATGAAGATATTGCAAAACCATCCAAATCAAGCATCTCTCAGCCTCATTTGTTCCTACACTGTACTTTAGGGCATTATCACTAATAGGTGAACAGTTTACATGTGTATTAGCAAGAAAACATTACAATTCATCAACTTCTTGAAACCAAGTCAGTTCTGACCTGAAACAACAAGATATGTTGTAAAATTGCATTTGTAAGCAGTTGTAATGTAGTTAAGCACATCTAACCTTACAGAATGAAGATATTGCAAAACCATCCAAATCAAACATCTCTCAGCCTCATTTGTTCCTACACTGTACTTTAGGGCATTATCACTAATAGGTGAACAGTTTACATGTGTATTAGCAAGAAAACATTACAATTCATCAACTTCTTGAAACCAAGTCAGTTCTGACCTGAAACAACAAGATATGATGTAAAATTGCATTTGTAAGCATATGTAATGTAGTTAAGCACATCTAACCTTGCAGAATAAAGATATTGTAAAAACATCCAAATCAAGCTTATCTCAGCCTGAAATAATCCCACACTATAGTAAAGAGCATTATCTCTAATAGGTGAAGAGTTTACATGTGTATTAGCAAGGAAACAATACAATTCTTAAAATTCTTGAAACCAAGTCAGTTCTGACCTGAAACAACAAAGATAAGTGGTAAAATTGCATTTGTAAGCATATGTAATGTAGTTAAGCACATCTAACCTTACAGAATGAAGATATTGTAAAACCATCCAAATCAAGCTTATCTCAGCCTGAAATACTCCCACACCATAGTAAAGAGAATTATCTCTAATAGGTGAAGAGTTTACATGTGTATTAGCAAGAAAACAATACAATTCTTAAAATTCTTGAAACCAAGTCAGTTCTGACCTGAAACAACAAGATATGATGTAAAATTGCATTTGTAAGCATATGTAATGTAGTTAAACACATCTAACCTTGCAGAATAAAGATATTGCAAAACCATCCAAATCAGGCTTCTCTCAGCCTCATTTGTTCCTACACTATAACTTAAGGGCATTATCTCTAATAGGTGAAGAGTTTACATGTGTATTAAGCAAGAAAACAATACAATTTTTCAACTTCTTGAAACCAAGTCAGTTCTACCTGAAACAACAAGATATGTGGTAAAATTGCATTTGTAAGCAGTTGTAATGTAGTTAAGCACATCTAACCTTACAGAATGAAGATATTGCAAAACCATCCAAATCAAGCATCTCTCAGCCTCATTTGTTCCTACACTGTACTTTAGGGCATTATCACTAATAGGTGAACAGTTTACATGTGTATTAGCAAGAAAACATTACAATTCATCAACTTCTTGAAACCAAGTCAGTTCTGACCTGAAACAACAAGATATGTTGTAAAATTGCATTTGTAAGCAGTTGTAATGTAGTTAAGCACATCTAACCTTACAGAATGAAGATATTGCAAAACCATCCAAATCAAGCATCTCTCAGCCTCATTTGTTCCTACACTGTACTTTAGGGCATTATCACTAATAGGTGAACAGTTTACATGTGTATTAGCAAGAAAACATTACAATTCATCAACTTCTTGAAACCAAGTCAGTTCTGACCTGAAACAACAAGATATGATGTAAAATTGCATTTGTAAGCATATGTAATGTAGTTAAGCACATCTAACCTTGCAGAATAAAGATATTGCAAAACCATCCAAATCAAGCTTATCTCAGCCTGAAATACTCCCACACTATAGTAAAGAGCATTATCTCTAACAGGTGAAGAGTTTACATGTGTATTAGCAAGAAAAAATTACAATTCTTAAAATTCTTGAAACCAAGTCAGTTTTACCTGAAACAACAAGATATGTGGTAAAATTGCATTTGTAAGCAGTTGTAATGTAGTTAAGCACATCTAACCTTACAGAATGAAGATATTGCAAAACCATCCAAATCAAGCATCTCTCAGCCTCATTTGTTCCTACTCTGTACTTTAGGGCATTATCACTAATAGGTGAACAGTTTACATGTGAATTAGCAAGAAAACATTACAATTCATCAACTTCTTGAAACCAAGTCAGTTCTGACCTGAAACAAGAAGATATGTTGTAAAATTGCACTTGTAAGCATATGTAATGTAGTAAAGCACATCTAACCTTACAGAATGAAGACATTGCAAAACCATCCAAATCAAGCTCCTCTCAGCCTCATTTGTTCCTACACTATACTTAAGGGAATTATCTCTAATAGGTGAAGAGTTTACATGTGTATTAGCAAGAAAACAATACAATTCATCAACTTCTTGAAACCAAGTCAGTTCTGACCTGAAACAACAAGATATGATGTAAAATTGCATTTGTAAGCATATGTAATGTAGTTAAGCACATCTAACCTTGCAGAATAAAGATATTGTAAAAACATCCAAATCAAGCTTATCTCAGCCTGAAATAATCCCACACTATAGTAAAGAGCATTATCTCTAATAGGTGAAGAGTTTACATGTGTATTAGCAAGGAAACAATACAATTCTTAAAATTCTTGAAACCAAGTCAGTTCTGACCTGAAACAACAAAGATAAGTGGTAAAATTGCATTTGTAAGCATATGTAATGTAGTTAAGCACATCTAACCTTACAGAATGAAGATATTGTAAAACCATCCAAATCAAGCTTATCTCAGCCTGAAATACTCCCACACTATAGTAAAGAGAATTATCTCTAATAGGTGAAGAGTTTACATGTGTATTAGCAAGAAAACAATACAATTTTTCAACTTCTTGAATCCAAGTCAGTTCTACCTGAAACAACAAGATATGTGGTAAAATAGCATTTGTAAGCATATGTAATGTAGTAAAGCACATCTAACCTTACAGAATGAAGACATTGCAACACCATCCAAATCAAGCTCCTCTCAGCCTCATTTGTTCATACACTATACTTAAGGGCATTATCTCTAATAGGTGAAGAGTTTACATGTGTATTAGCAAGAAAACATTACAATTCTTAAAATTCTTGAAACCAAGTCAGTTCTGACCTGAAACAACAAGATATGTGGTAAAATTGCATTTGTAAGCATATGTAATGTAGTTAAGCACATCTAATCTTACAGAATGAAGATATTGTAAAACCATCCAAATCAAGCTTATCTCAGCCTGAAATACTCCCACACTATAGTAAAGAGAATTATCTCTAATAGGTGAAGAGTTTACATGTGTATTAGCAAGAAAACAATACAATTTTTCAACTTCTTGAATCCAAGTCAGTTCTACCTGAAACAACAAGATATGTGGTAAAATAGCATTTGTAAGCATATGTAATGTAGTAAAGCACATCTAACCTTACAGAATGAAGACATTGCAACACCATCCAAATCAAGCTCCTCTCAGCCTCATTTGTTCATACACTATACTTAAGGGCATTATCTCTAATAGGTGAAGAGTTTACATGTGTATTAGCAAGAAAACATTACAATTCTTAAAATTCTTGAAACCAAGTCAGTTCTGACCTGAAACAACAAGATATGTGGTAAAATTGCATTTGTAAGCATATGTAATGTAGTTAAGCACATCTAATCTTACAGAATGAAGATATTTCAAAACCATCCAAATCAAGCATCTCTCAGCCTCATTTGTTCCTACACTGTACTTTAGGGCATTATCACTAATAGGTGAACAGTTTACATGTGTATTAGCAAGAAAACATTACAATTCACCAACTTCTTGAAACCAAGTCAGTTCTGACCTGAAACAACAAGATATGTTGTAAAATTGCATTTGTAAGCATATGTAGTGTAGTTAAGCACATCTAACCTTGCAGAATGAAGATATTGCAAAACCATCCAAATCAAGCTCCTCTCAGCCTCATTTATTCCTACACTGTACTTTAGGGCATTATCACTAATAGGTGAACAGTTTACATGTGTATTAGCAAGAAAACATTACAATTCATCAACTTCTTGAAACCAAGTCAGTTCTGACCTGAAACAACAAGATATGATGTAAAATTGCATTTGTAAGCATATGTAATGTAGTTAAGCACATCTAACCTTACAGATTGAAGATTTTGTAAAACCATCCAAATCAAGCTTATCTCAGCCTGAAATACTCCCACACTATAGTAAAGAGCATTATCTCTAATAGGTGAAGAGTTTACATGTGTATTAGCAAGAAAACAATACAATTCTTAAAATTCTTGAAACCAAGTCAGTTCTGACCTGAAACAACAAGATATGATGTAAAATTGCATTTGTAAGCATATGTAATGTAGTTAAGCACATCTAACCTTGCAGAATAAAGATATTGCAAAACCATCCAAATCAGGCTTCTCTCAGCCTCATTTGTTCCTACACTATAACTTAAGGGCATTATCTCTAATAGGTGAAGAGTTTACATGTGTATTAAGCAAGAAAACAATACAATTTTTCAACTTCTTGAAACCAAGTCAGTTCTACCTGAAACAACAAGATATGTGGTAAAATTGCATTTGTAAGCAGTTGTAATGTAGTTAAGCACATCTAACCTTACAGAATGAAGATATTGCAAAACCATCCAAATCAAGCATCTCTCAGCCTCATTTGTTCCTACACTGTACTTTAGGGCATTATCACTAATAGGTGAACAGTTTACATGTGTATTAGCAAGAAAACATTACAATTCATCAACTTCTTGAAACCAAGTCAGTTCTGACCTGAAACAACAAGATATGTTGTAAAATTGCATTTGTAAGCAGTTGTAATGTAGTTAAGCACATCTAACCTTACAGAATGAAGATATTGCAAAACCATCCAAATCAAGCATCTCTCAGCCTCATTTGTTCCTACACTGTACTTTAGGGCATTATCACTAATAGGTGAACAGTTTACATGTGAATTAGCAAGAAAACATTACAATTCATCAACTTATTGAAACCAAGTCAGTTCTGACCTGAAACAAGAAGATATGTTGTAAAATTGCACTTGTAAGCATATGTAATGTAGTAAAGCACATCTAACCTTACAGAATGAAGACATTGCAAAACCATCCAAATCAAGCTCCTCTCAGCCTCATTTGTTCCTACACTATACTTAAGGGAATTATCTCTAATAGGTGAAGAGTTTACATGTGTATTAGCAAGAAAACAATACAATTCTTAAAATTCTTGAAACCAAGTCAGTTCTGACCTGAATCAACAAGATATGTGGTAAAATTGCATTTGTAAGCATATGTAATGTAGTTAAGCACATATAACCTTACAGAATGAAGATATTGTAAAACCATCCAAATCAAGCTTATCTCAGCCTGAAATACTCCCAAACTATAGTAAAAGGCATTATCTCTAATAGGTGAAGAGTTTACATGTGTATTAGCAAGAAAACAATACAATTCTTAAAATTCTTGAAACCAAGTCAGTTCTGACCTGAAACAACAAGATAAGTGGTAAAATTGCATTTGTAAGCATATGTAATGTATTTAAGCACATCTAACCTTACAGAATGAAGATATTGCAAAACCATCCAAATCAAGCATCTCTCAGCCTCATTTGTTCCTACACTGTACTTTAGGGCATTATCACTAATAGGTGAACAGTTTACATGTGTATTAGCAAGAAAACATTACAATTCATCAACTTCTTGAAACCAAGTCAGTTCTGACCTGAAACAACAAGATATGTTGTAAAATTGCATTTGTAAGCAGTTGTAATGTAGTTAAGCACATCTAACCTTACAGAATGAAGATATTGCAAAACCATCCAAATCAAGCATCTCTCAGCCTCATTTGTTCCTACACTGTACTTTAGGGCATTATCACTAATAGGTGAACAGTTTACATGTGTATTAGCAAGAAAACATTACAATTCATCAACTTCTTGAAACCAAGTCAGTTCTGACCTGAAACAACAAGATATGATGTAAAATTGCATTTGTAAGCATATGTAATGTAGTTAAGCACATCTAACCTTACAGATTGAAGATTTTGTAAAACCATCCAAATCAAGCTTATCTCAGCCTGAAATACTCCCACACTATAGTAAAGAGCATTATCTCTAATAGGTGAAGAGTTTACATGTGTATTAGCAAGAAAACAATACAATTCTTAAAATTCTTGAAACCAAGTCAGTTCTGACCTGAAACAACAAGATATGATGTAAAATTGCATTTGTAAGCATATGTAATGTAGTTAAGCACATCTAACCTTGCAGAATAAAGATATTGCAAAACCATCCAAATCAGGCTTCTCTCAGCCTCATTTGTTCCTACACTATAACTTAAGGGCATTATCTCTAATAGGTGAAGAGTTTACATGTGTATTAAGCAAGAAAACAATACAATTTTTCAACTTCTTGAAACCAAGTCAGTTCTACCTGAAACAACAAGATATGTGGTAAAATTGCATTTGTAAGCAGTTGTAATGTAGTTAAGCACATCTAACCTTACAGAATGAAGATATTGCAATACCATCCAAATCAAGCATCTCTCAGCCTCATTTGTTCCTACACTGTACTTTAGGGCATTATCACTAATAGGTGAACAGTTTACATGTGTATTAGCAAGAAAACATTACAATTCATCAACTTCTTGAAACCAAGTCAGTTCTGACCTGAAACAACAAGATATGTTGTAAAATTGCATTTGTAAGCAGTTGTAATGTAGTTAAGCACATCTAACCTTACAGAATGAAGATATTGCAAAACCATCCAAATCAAACATCTCTCAGCCTCATTTGTTCCTACACTGTACTTTAGGGCATTATCACTAATAGGTGAACAGTTTACATGTGTATTAGCAAGAAAACATTACAATTCATCAACTTCTTGAAACCAAGTCAGTTCTGACCTGAAACAACAAGATATGATGTAAAATTGCATTTGTAAGCATATGTAATGTAGTTAAGCACATCTAACCTTGCAGAATAAAGATATTGTAAAAACATCCAAATCAAGCTTATCTCAGCCTGAAATAATCCCACACTATAGTAAAGAGCATTATCTCTAATAGGTGAAGAGTTTACATGTGTATTAGCAAGGAAACAATACAATTCTTAAAATTCTTGAAACCAAGTCAGTTCTGACCTGAAACAACAAAGATAAGTGGTAAAATTGCATTTGTAAGCATATGTAATGTAGTTAAGCACATCTAACCTTACAGAATGAAGATATTGTAAAACCATCCAAATCAAGCTTATCTCAGCCTGAAATACTCCCACACCATAGTAAAGAGAATTATCTCTAATAGGTGAAGAGTTTACATGTGTATTAGCAAGAAAACAATACAATTCTTAAAATTCTTGAAACCAAGTCAGTTCTGACCTGAAACAACAAGATATGATGTAAAATTGCATTTGTAAGCATATGTAATGTAGTTAAACACATCTAACCTTGCAGAATAAAGATATTGCAAAACCATCCAAATCAGGCTTCTCTCAGCCTCATTTGTTCCTACACTATAACTTAAGGGCATTATCTCTAATAGGTGAAGAGTTTACATGTGTATTAAGCAAGAAAACAATACAATTTTTCAACTTCTTGAAACCAAGTCAGTTCTACCTGAAACAACAAGATATGTGGTAAAATTGCATTTGTAAGCAGTTGTAATGTAGTTAAGCACATCTAACCTTACAGAATGAAGATATTGCAAAACCATCCAAATCAAGCATCTCTCAGCCTCATTTGTTCCTACACTGTACTTTAGGGCATTATCACTAATAGGTGAACAGTTTACATGTGTATTAGCAAGAAAACATTACAATTCATCAACTTCTTGAAACCAAGTCAGTTCTGACCTGAAACAACAAGATATGTTGTAAAATTGCATTTGTAAGCAGTTGTAATGTAGTTAAGCACATCTAACCTTACAGAATGAAGATATTGCAAAACCATCCAAATCAAGCATCTCTCAGCCTCATTTGTTCCTACACTGTACTTTAGGGCATTATCACTAATAGGTGAACAGTTTACATGTGTATTAGCAAGAAAACATTACAATTCATCAACTTCTTGAAACCAAGTCAGTTCTGACCTGAAACAACAAGATATGATGTAAAATTGCATTTGTAAGCATATGTAATGTAGTTAAGCACATCTAACCTTGCAGAATAAAGATATTGCAAAACCATCCAAATCAAGCTTATCTCAGCCTGAAATACTCCCACACTATAGTAAAGAGCATTATCTCTAACAGGTGAAGAGTTTACATGTGTATTAGCAAGACAAAATTACAATTCTTAAAATTCTTGAAACCAAGTCAGTTTTACCTGAAACAACAAGATATGTGGTAAAATTGCATTTGTAAGCAGTTGTAATGTAGTTAAGCACATCTAACCTTACAGAATGAAGATATTGCAAAACCATCCAAATCAAGCATCTCTCAGCCTCATTTGTTCCTACACTGTACTTTAGGGCATTATCACTAATAGGTGAACAGTTTACATGTGAATTAGCAAGAAAACATTACAATTCATCAACTTCTTGAAACCAAGTCAGTTCTGACCTGAAACAAGAAGATATGTTGTAAAATTGCACTTGTAAGCATATGTAATGTAGTAAAGCACATCTAACCTTACAGAATGAAGACATTGCAAAACCATCCAAATCAAGCTCCTCTCAGCCTCATTTGTTCCTACACTATACTTAAGGGAATTATCTCTAATAGGTGAAGAGTTTACATGTGTATTAGCAAGAAAACAATACAATTCATCAACTTCTTGAAACCAAGTCAGTTCTGACCTGAAACAACAAGATATGATGTAAAATTGCATTTGTAAGCATATGTAATGTAGTTAAGCACATCTAACCTTGCAGAATAAAGATATTGTAAAAACATCCAAATCAAGCTTATCTCAGCCTGAAATAATCCCACACTATAGTAAAGAGCATTATCTCTAATAGGTGAAGAGTTTACATGTGTATTAGCAAGGAAACAATACAATTCTTAAAATTCTTGAAACCAAGTCAGTTCTGACCTGAAACAACAAAGATAAGTGGTAAAATTGCATTTGTAAGCATATGTAATGTAGTTAAGCACATCTAACCTTACAGAATGAAGATATTGTAAAACCATCCAAATCAAGCTTATCTCAGCCTGAAATACTCCCACACTATAGTAAAGAGAATTATCTCTAATAGGTGAAGAGTTTACATGTGTATTAGCAAGAAAACAATACAATTTTTCAACTTCTTGAATCCAAGTCAGTTCTACCTGAAACAACAAGATATGTGGTAAAATAGCATTTGTAAGCATATGTAATGTAGTAAAGCACATCTAACCTTACAGAATGAAGACATTGCAACACCATCCAAATCAAGCTCCTCTCAGCCTCATTTGTTCATACACTATACTTAAGGGCATTATCTCTAATAGGTGAAGAGTTTACATGTGTATTAGCAAGAAAACATTACAATTCTTAAAATTCTTGAAACCAAGTCAGTTCTGACCTGAAACAACAAGATATGTGGTAAAATTGCATTTGTAAGCATATGTAATGTAGTTAAGCACATCTAATCTTACAGAATGAAGATATTGTAAAACCATCCAAATCAAGCTTATCTCAGCCTGAAATACTCCCACACTATAGTAAAGAGAATTATCTCTAATAGGTGAAGAGTTTACATGTGTATTAGCAAGAAAACAATACAATTTTTCAACTTCTTGAATCCAAGTCAGTTCTACCTGAAACAACAAGATATGTGGTAAAATAGCATTTGTAAGCATATGTAATGTAGTAAAGCACATCTAACCTTACAGAATGAAGACATTGCAACACCATCCAAATCAAGCTCCTCTCAGCCTCATTTGTTCATACACTATACTTAAGGGCATTATCTCTAATAGGTGAAGAGTTTACATGTGTATTAGCAAGAAAACATTACAATTCTTAAAATTCTTGAAACCAAGTCAGTTCTGACCTGAAACAACAAGATATGTGGTAAAATTGCATTTGTAAGCATATGTAATGTAGTTAAGCACATCTAATCTTACAGAATGAAGATATTTCAAAACCATCCAAATCAAGCATCTCTCAGCCTCATTTGTTCCTACACTGTACTTTAGGGCATTATCACTAATAGGTGAACAGTTTACATGTGTATTAGCAAGAAAACATTACAATTCATCAACTTCTTGAAACCAAGTCAGTTCTGACCTGAAACAACAAGATATGATGTAAAATTGCATTTGTAAGCATATGTAATGTAGTTAAGCACATCTAACCTTACAGATTGAAGATTTTGTAAAACCATCCAAATCAAGCTTATCTCAGCCTGAAATACTCCCACACTATAGTAAAGAGCATTATCTCTAATAGGTGAAGAGTTTACATGTGTATTAGCAAGAAAACAATACAATTCTTAAAATTCTTGAAACCAAGTCAGTTCTGACCTGAAACAACAAGATATGATGTAAAATTGCATTTGTAAGCATATGTAATGTAGTTAAGCACATCTAACCTTGCAGAATAAAGATATTGCAAAACCATCCAAATCAGGCTTCTCTCAGCCTCATTTGTTCCTACACTATAACTTAAGGGCATTATCTCTAATAGGTGAAGAGTTTACATGTGTATTAAGCAAGAAAACAATACAATTTTTCAACTTCTTGAAACCAAGTCAGTTCTACCTGAAACAACAAGATATGTGGTAAAATTGCATTTGTAAGCAGTTGTAATGTAGTTAAGCACATCTAACCTTACAGAATGAAGATATTGCAAAACCATCCAAATCAAGCATCTCTCAGCCTCATTTGTTCCTACACTGTACTTTAGGGCATTATCACTAATAGGTGAACAGTTTACATGTGTATTAGCAAGAAAACATTACAATTCATCAACTTCTTGAAACCAAGTCAGTTCTGACCTGAAACAACAAGATATGTTGTAAAATTGCATTTGTAAGCAGTTGTAATGTAGTTAAGCACATCTAACCTTACAGAATGAAGATATTGCAAAACCATCCAAATCAAGCATCTCTCAGCCTCATTTGTTCCTACACTGTACTTTAGGGCATTATCACTAATAGGTGAACAGTTTACATGTGAATTAGCAAGAAAACATTACAATTCATCAACTTATTGAAACCAAGTCAGTTCTGACCTGAAACAAGAAGATATGTTGTAAAATTGCACTTGTAAGCATATGTAATGTAGTAAAGCACATCTAACCTTACAGAATGAAGACATTGCAAAACCATCCAAATCAAGCTCCTCTCAGCCTCATTTGTTCCTACACTATACTTAAGGGAATTATCTCTAATAGGTGAAGAGTTTACATGTGTATTAGCAAGAAAACAATACAATTCTTAAAATTCTTGAAACCAAGTCAGTTCTGACCTGAATCAACAAGATATGTGGTAAAATTGCATTTGTAAGCATATGTAATGTAGTTAAGCACATATAACCTTACAGAATGAAGATATTGTAAAACCATCCAAATCAAGCTTATCTCAGCCTGAAATACTCCCAAACTATAGTAAAAGGCATTATCTCTAATAGGTGAAGAGTTTACATGTGTATTAGCAAGAAAACAATACAATTCTTAAAATTCTTGAAACCAAGTCAGTTCTGACCTGAAACAACAAGATAAGTGGTAAAATTGCATTTGTAAGCATATGTAATGTATTTAAGCACATCTAACCTTACAGAATGAAGATATTGCAAAACCATCCAAATCAAGCATCTCTCAGCCTCATTTGTTCCTACACTGTACTTTAGGGCATTATCACTAATAGGTGAACAGTTTACATGTGTATTAGCAAGAAAACATTACAATTCATCAACTTCTTGAAACCAAGTCAGTTCTGACCTGAAACAACAAGATATGTTGTAAAATTGCATTTGTAAGCAGTTGTAATGTAGTTAAGCACATCTAACCTTACAGAATGAAGATATTGCAAAACCATCCAAATCAAGCATCTCTCAGCCTCATTTGTTCCTACACTGTACTTTAGGGCATTATCACTAATAGGTGAACAGTTTACATGTGTATTAGCAAGAAAACATTACAATTCATCAACTTCTTGAAACCAAGTCAGTTCTGACCTGAAACAACAAGATATGATGTAAAATTGCATTTGTAAGCATATGTAATGTAGTTAAGCACATCTAACCTTGCAGAATAAAGATATTGTAAAAACATCCAAATCAAGCTTATCTCAGCCTGAAATAATCCCACACTATAGTAAAGAGCATTATCTCTAATAGGTGAAGAGTTTACATGTGTATTAGCAAGGAAACAATACAATTCTTAAAATTCTTGAAACCAAGTCAGTTCTGACCTGAAACAACAAAGATAAGTGGTAAAATTGCATTTGTAAGCATATGTAATGTAGTTAAGCACATCTAACCTTACAGAATGAAGATATTGCAAAACCATCCAAATCAAGCATCTCTCAGCCTCATTTGTTCCTACACTATAACTTAAGGGCATTATCTCTAATAGGTGAAGAGTTTACATGTGTATTAGCAAAAAAACAATACAATTTTTCAACTTCTTGAATCCAAGTCAGTTCTACCTGAAACAACAAGATATGTGGTAAAATAGCATTTGTAAGCATATGTAATGTAGTAAAGCACATCTAACCTTACAGAATGAAGACATTGCAACACCATCCAAATCAAGCTCCTCTCAGCCTCATTTGTTCATACACTATACTTAAGGGCATTATCTCTAATAGGTGAAGAGTTTACATGTGTATTAGCAAGAAAACATTACAATTCTTAAAATTCTTGAAACCAAGTCAGTTCTGACCTGAAACAACAAGATATGTGGTAAAATTGCATTTGTAAGCATATGTAATGTAGTTAAGCACATCTAATCTTACAGAATGAAGATATTTCAAAACCATCCAAATCAAGCATCTCTCAACCTCATTTGTTCCTACACTGTACTTTAGGGCATTATCACTAATAGGTGAACAGTTTACATGTGTATTAGCAAGAAAACATTACAATTCACCAACTTCTTGAAACCAAGTCAGTTCTGACCTGAAACAACAAGATATGTTGTAAAATTGCATTTGTAAGCATATGTAGTGTAGTTAAGCACATCTAACCTTGCAGAATGAAGATATTGCAAAACCATCCAAATCAAGCTCCTCTCAGCCTCATTTATTCCTACACTATACTTAAGGGCATTATCTCTAATAGGTGAAGAGTTTACATGTGTATTAGCAAGAAAACAATACAATTCTTAAAATTCTTGAAACCAAGTCAGTTCTGACCTGAAACAACAAGATATGATGTAAAATTGCATTTGTAAACATATGTAATGTAGTTAAGCACATCTAACCTTACAGAATGAAGATATTGCAAAACCATCCAAATCAAGCTTCTCTCGGCCTCATTTGTTCCTACACTATACTTAAGGGCATTATCTCTAATAGGTGAAGAGTTTACATGTGTATTAGCAAGAAAACAATACAATTCTTAAAATTCTTGAAACCAAGTCAGTTCTGACCTGAAACAACAAGATATGTGGTAAAATTGCATTTGTAAGCATATGTAATGTAGTTAAGCACATCAAACCTTACAGAATGAAGATATTGCAAAACCATCCAAATCATGCTCCTCTCGGCCTCATTTGTTCCTACACTATACTTAAGGGCATTATCTCTAATAGGTAAAGAGTTTACATGTGTATTAGCAAGAAAACAATACAATTCTTAAAATTCTTGAAACCAAGTCAGTTCTGACCTGAAACAACAAAGATAAGTGGTAAAATTGCATTTTTAAGCATATGTAATGTAGTTAAGCACATCTAACCTTACAGAGTGAAGATATTGCAAAACCATCCAAATCAAGCATCTCTCAGCTTCATTTGTTCCTACACTGTACTTTAGGGCATTATCACTAATAGGTGAAGAGTTTACATATGTATTAGCAAGAAAACATTACAATTCATCAACTTCTTGAAACCAAGTCAGTTCTGACCTGAAACAACAAGATAAGTGGTAAAATTGCATTTGTAAGCATATGTAATGTAGTTAAGCACATCTAATCTTACAAAATGAAGATATTGTAAAACCATCCAAATCAAGCTTATCTCAGCCTGAATTACTCCCAAACTATAGTAAAAGGCATTATCTCTAATAGGTGAAGAGTTTACATGTGTATTAGCAAGAAAACAATACAATTCTTAAAATTCTTGAAACCAAGTCAGTTCTGACCTGAAACAACAAGATAAGTGGTAAAATTGCATTTGTAAGCATATGTAATGTAGTTAAGCACATCAAACCTTACAGAATGAAGATATTGCAAAACCATCCAAATCATGCTCCTCTCGGCCTCATTTGTTCCTACACTATACTTAAGGGCATTATCTCTAATAGGTAAAGAGTTTACATGTGTATTAGCAAGAAAACAATACAATTCTTAAAATTCTTGAAACCAAGTCAGTTCTGACCTGAAACAACAAAGATAAGTGGTAAAATTGCATTTGTAAGCATATGTAATGTAGTTAAGCACATCTAACCTTACAGAATGAAGATATTGCAAAACCATCCAAATCAAGCATCTCTCAGCCTGAAATAATCCCACACTATAGTAAAGAGCATTATCTCTAATAGGTGAAGAGTTTATATGTGTATTAGCAAGAAAAAAATAAAATTCTTAAAATTCTTGAAACCAAGTCAGTTCTGACCTGAAACAACAAGATATGATGTGAAATTGCATTTGTAAGCATATGTAATGTAGTTAAGCACATCTAACCTTACAGAGTGAAGATATTGCAAAACCATCCAAATCAAGCATCTCTCAGCTTCATTTGTTCCTACACTGTACTTTAGGGCATTATCACTAATAGGTGAAGAATTACATATGTATTAGCAAGAAAACATTACAATTCATCAACTTCTTGAAACCAAGTCAGTTCTGACCTGAAACAACAAGATAAGTGGTAAAATTGCATTTGTAAGCATATGTAATGTAGTTAAGCACATCTAATCTTACAAAATGAAGATATTGTAAAACCATCCAAATCAAGCTTATCTCAGCCTGAATTACTCCCAAACTATAGTAAAAGGCATTATCTCTAATAGGTGAAGAGTTTACATGTGTATTAGCAAGAAAACAATACAATTCTTAAAATTCTTGAAACCAAGTCAGTTCTGACCTGAAACAACAAGATAAGTGGTAAAATTGCATTTGTAAGCATATGTAATGAAGTTAAGCACATCTAATCTTACAAAATGAAGATATTGTAAAACCATCCAAATCAAGCTTATCTCAGCCTGAATTACTCCCAAACTATAGTAAAAGGCATTATCTCTAATAGGTGAAGAGTTTACATGTGTATTAGCAAGAAAACAATACAATTCTTAAAATTCTTGAAACCAAGTCAGTTCTGACCTGAAACATCAAGATAAGTGGTAAAATTGCATTTGTAAGCATATGTAATGTAGTTAAGCACATCAAACCTTACAGAATGAAGATATTGCAAAACCATCCAAATCAAGCTCCTCTCGGCCTCATTTGTTCCTACACTATACTTAAGGGCATTATCTCTAATAGGTGAAGAGTTTACATGTGTATTAGCAAGAAAACAATACAATTCTTATAATTCTTGAAACCAAGTCAGTTCAGACCTGAAACAACAAGATATGTGGTAAAATTGCATTTGTAAGCATATGTAATGTAGTTAAGCACATCTAACCTTACAGAATGAAGATATTGTAAAACCATCCAAATCAAGCTTATCTCAGCCTGAAATAATCCCACACTATAGTAAAGAGCATTATCTCTAATAGGTGAAGAGTTTACATGTGTATTAGCAAGAAAAAAATAAAATTCTTAAAATTCTTGAAACCAAGTCAGTTCTGACCTGAAACAACAAGATATGATGTGAAATTGCATTTGTAAGCATATGTAATGTAGTTAAGCACATCTAACCTTACAGAGTGAAGATATTGCAAAACCATCCAAATGAAGCATCTCTCAGCTTCATTTGTTCCTACACTGTACTTTAGGGCATTATCACTAATAGGTGAAGAGTTTACATATGTATTAGCAAGAAAACATTACAATTCATCAACTTCTTGAAACCAAGTCAGTTCTGACCTGAAACAACAAGATAAGTGGTAAAATTGCATTTGTAAGCATATGTAATGTAGTTAAGCACATCTAATCTTACAAAATGAAGATATTGTAAAACCATCCAAATCAAGCTTATCTCAGCCTGAATTACTCCCAAACTATAGTAAAAGGCATTATCTCTAATAGGTGAAGAGTTTACATGTGTATTAGCAAGAAAACAATACAATTCTTAAAATTCTTGAAACCAAGTCAGTTCTGACCTGAAACATCAAGATAAGTGGTAAAATTGCATTTGTAAGCATATGTAATGTAGTTAAGCACATCAAACCTTACAGAATGAAGATATTGCAAAACCATCCAAATCAAGCTCCTCTCGAACTCATTTGTTCCTACACTATACTTAAGGGCATTATCTCTAATAGGTGAAGAGTATACATGTGTATTAGCAAGAAAACAATACAATTCTTATAATTCTTGAAACCAAGTCAGTTCAGACCTGAAACAACAAGATATGTGGTAAAATTGCATTTGTAAGCATATGTAATGTAGTTAAGCACATCTAACCTTACAGAATGAAGATATTGTAAAACCATCCAAATCAAGCTTATCTCAGCCTGAAATACTCCCAAACTATAGTAAAAGGCATTATCTCTAATAGGTGAAGAGTTTACATGTGTATTAGCAAGAAAACAATACAATTCTTAAAATTCTTGAAACCAAGTCAGTTCTGACCTGAAACAACAAGATATGATGTGAAATAGCATTTGTAAGCATATGTAGTGTAGTTAAGCACATCTAACCTTGCAGAATGAAGATATTGCAAAACCATCCAAATCAGGCTTCTCTCAGCCTCATTTGTTCCTACACTATAGTAAAGAGCATTATCTCTAATAGGTGAAGAGTTTACATGTGTATTAGCAAGAAAACAATACAATTCTTAAAATTCTTGAAACCAAGTCAGTTCTGACCTGAAACAACAAAGATAAGTGGTAAAATTGCATTTGTAAGCATATGTAATGTAGTTAAGCACATCTAACCTTACAGAATGAAGATATTGCAAAACCATCCAAATCAAGCATCTCTCAGCCTCATTTGTTCCTACACTGTACTTAAGGGCATTATCTCTAATAGGTAAAGAGTTTACATGTGTATTAGCAAGAAAACAATACAATTCTTAAAATTCTTGAAACCAAGTCAGTTCTGACCTGAAACAACAAAGATAAGTGGTAAAATTGCATTTGTAAGCATATGTAATGTAGTTAAGCACATCTAACCTTACAGAATGAAGATATTGCAAAACCATCCAAATCAAGCATCTCTCAGCCTCATTTGTTCCTACACTATAACTTAAGGGCATTATCTCTAATAGGTGAAGAGTTTACATGTGTATTAGCAAGAAAACAATACAATTTTTCAACTTCTTGAATCCAAGTCAGTTCTACCTGAAACAACAAGATATGTGGTAAAATTGCATTTGTAAGCATATGTAATGTAAAGCACATCTAACCTTACAGAATGAAGACATTGCAAAACCATCCAAATCAAGCTCCTCTCAGCCTCATTTATTCCTACACTATACTTAAGGGCATTATCTCTAATAGGTGAAGAGTTTACATGTGTATTAGCAAGAAAACAATACAATTCTTAAAATTCTTGAAACCAAGTCAGTTCTGACCTGAAACAACAAGATATGATGTAAAATTGCATTTGTAAGCATATGTAATGTAGTTAAGCACATCTAACCTTACAGAATGAAGATATTGCAAAACCATCCAAATCAAGCTTCTCTCGGCCTCATTTGTTCCTACACTATACTTAAGGGCATTATCTCTAATAGGTGAAGAGTTTACATGTGTATTAGCAAGAAAACAATACAATTCTTAAAATTCTTGAAACCAAGTCAGTTCTGACCTGAAACAACAAGATATGTGGTAAAATTGCATTTGTAAGCATATGTAATGTAGTTAAGCACATCAAACCTTACAGAATGAAGATATTGCAAAACCATCCAAATCATGCTCCTCTCGGCCTCATTTGTTCCTACACTATACTTAAGGGCATTATCTCTAATAGGTAAAGAGTTTACATGTGTATTAGCAAGAAAACAATACAATTCTTAAAATTCTTGAAACCAAGTCAGTTCTGACCTGAAACAACAAAGATAAGTGGTAAAATTGCATTTGAAAGCATATGTAATGTAGTTAAGCACATCTAACCTTACAGAATGAAGATATTGCAAAACCATCCAAATCAAGCATCTCTCAGCCTGAAATAATCCCACACTATAGTAAAGAGCATTATCTCTAATAGGTGAAGAGTTTACATGTGTATTAGCAAGAAAAAAATAAAATTCTTAAAATTCTTGAAACCAAGTCAGTTCTGACCTGAAACAACAAGATATGATGTAAAATTGCATTTGTAAGCATATGTAATGTAGTTAAGCACATCTAACCTTACAGAGTGAAGATATTGTAAAACCATCCAAATCAAGCTTATCTCAGCCTGAATTACTCCCAAACTATAGTAAAAGGCATTATCTCCATTAGGTGAAGAGTTTACATGTGTATTAGCAAGAAAACAATACAATTCTTAAAATTCTTGAAACCAAGTCAGTTCTGACCTGAAACAACAAGATAAGTGGTAAAATTGCATTTGTAAGCATATGTAATGTAGTTAAGCACATCAAACCTTACAGAATGAAGATATTGCAAAACCATCCAAATCAAGCTCCTCTCGGCCTCATTTGTTCCTACACTATACTTAAGGGCATTATCTCTAATAGGTGAAGAGTTTACATGTGTATTAGCAAGAAAACAATACAATTCTTATAATTCTTGAAACCAAGTCAGTTCAGACCTGAAACAACAAGATATGTGGTAAAATTGCATTTGTAAGCATATGTAATGTAGTTAAGCACATCTAACCTTACAGAATGAAGATATTGTAAAACCATCCAAATCAAGCTTATCTCAGCCTGAAATACTCCCAAACTATAGTAAAAGGCATTATCTCTAATAGGTGAAGAGTTTACATGTGTATTAGCAAGAAAACAATACAATTCTTAAAATTCTTGAAACCAAGTCAGTTCTGACCTGAAACAACAAGATATGATGTGAAATAGCATTTGTAAGCATATGTAGTGTAGTTAAGCACATCTAACCTTGCAGAATGAAGATATTGCAAAACCATCCAAATCAGGCTTCTCTCAGCCTCATTTGTTCCTACACTATAGTAAAGAGCATTATCTCTAATAGGTGAAGAGTTTACATGTGTATTAGCAAGAAAACAATACAATTCTTAAAATTCTTGAAACCAAGTCAGTTCTGACCTGAAACAAGAAAGATAAGTGGTAAAATTGCATTTGTAAGCATATGTAATGTAGTTAAGCACATCTAACCTTACAGAATGAAGATATTGCAAAACCATCCAAATCAAGCATCTCTCAGCCTCATTTGTTCCTACACTGTACTTAAGGGCATTATCTCTAATAGGTAAAGAGTTTACATGTGTATTAGCAAGAAAACAATACAATTCTTATAATTCTTGAAACCAAGTCAGTTCAGACCTGAAACAACAAGATATGTGGTAAAATTGCATTTGTAAGCATATGTAATGTAGTTAAGCACATCTAACCTTACAGAATGAAGATATTGTAAAACCATCCAAATCAAGCTTATCTCAGCCTGAAATACTCCCAAACTATAGTAAAAGGCATTATCTCTAATAGGTGAAGAGTTTACATGTGTATTAGCAAGAAAACAATACAATTCTTAAAATTCTTGAAACCAAGTCAGTTCTGACCTGAAACAACAAGATATGATGTGAAATAGCATTTGTAAGCATATGTAGTGTAGTTAAGCACATCTAACCTTGCAGAATGAAGATATTGCAAAACCATCCAAATCAGGCTTCTCTCAGCCTCATTTGTTCCTACACTATAGTAAAGAGCATTATCTCTAATAGGTGAAGAGTTTACATGTGTATTAGCAAGAAAACAATACAATTCTTAAAATTCTTGAAACCAAGTCAGTTCTGACCTGAAACAACAAGATATGATGTGAAATAGCATTTGTAAGCATATGTAGTGTAGTTAAGCACATCTAACCTTGCAGAATGAAGATATTGCAAAACCATCCAAATCAGGCTTCTCTCAGCCTCATTTGTTCCTACACTATAGTAAAGAGCATTATCTCTAATAGGTGAAGAGTTTACATGTGTATTAGCAAGAAAACAATACAATTCTTAAAATTCTTGAAACCAAGTCAGTTCTGACCTGAAACAACAAAGATAAGTGGTAAAATTGCATTTGTAAGCATATGTAATGTAGTTAAGCACATCTAACCTTACAGAATGAAGATATTGCAAAACCATCCAAATCAAGCATCTCTCAGCCTCATTTGTTCCTACACTATAACTTAAGGGCATTATCTCTAATAGGTGAAGAGTTTACATGTGTATTAGCAAGAAAACAATACAATTTTTCAACTTCTTGAATCCAAGTCAGTTCTACCTGAAACAACAAGATATGTGGTAAAATTGCATTTGTAAGCATATGTAATGTAAAGCACATCTAACCTTACAGAATGAAGACATTGCAAAACCATCCAAATCAAGCTCCTCTCAGCCTCATTTATTCCTACACTATACTTAAGGGCATTATCTCTAATAGGTGAAGAGTTTACATGTGTATTAGCAAGAAAACAATACAATTTTTCAACTTCTTGAATCCAAGTCAGTTCTACCTGAAACAACAAGATATGTGGTAAAATTGCATTTGTAAGCATATGTAATGTAAAGCACATCTAACCTTACAGAATGAAGACATTGCAAAACCATCCAAATCAAGCTCCTCTCAGCCTCATTTATTCCTACACTATACTTAAGGGCATTATCTCTAATAGGTGAAGAGTTTACATGTGTATTAGCAAGAAAACAATACAATTCTTAAAATTCTTGAAACCAAGTCAGTTCTGACCTGAAACAACAAGATATGATGTAAAATTGCATTTGTAAGCATATGTAATGTAGTTAAGCACATCTAACCTTACAGAATGAAGATATTGCAAAACCATCCAAATCAAGCTTCTCTCGGCCTCATTTGTTCCTACACTATACTTAAGGGCATTATCTCTAATAGGTGAAGAGTTTACATGTGTATTAGCAAGAAAACAATACAATTCTTAAAATTCTTGAAACCAAGTCAGTTCTGACCTGAAACAACAAGATATGTGGTAAAATTGCATTTGTAAGCATATGTAATGTAGTTAAGCACATCAAACCTTACAGAATGAAGATATTGCAAAACCATCCAAATCATGCTCCTCTCGGCCTCATTTGTTCCTACACTATACTTAAGGGCATTATCTCTAATAGGTAAAGAGTTTACATGTGTATTAGCAAGAAAACAATACAATTCTTAAAATTCTTGAAACCAAGTCAGTTCTGACCTGAAACAACAAAGATAAGTGGTAAAATTGCATTTGTAAGCATATGTAATGTAGTTAAGCACATCTAACCTTACAGAATGAAGATATTGCAAAACCATCCAAATCAAGCATCTCTCAGCCTGAAATAATCCCACACTATAGTAAAGAGCATTATCTCTAATAGGTGAAGAGTTTACATGTGTATTAGCAAGAAAAAAATAAAATTCTTAAAATTCTTGAAACCAAGTCAGTTCTGACCTGAAACAACAAGATATGATGTAAAATTGCATTTGTAAGCATATGTAATGTAGTTAAGCACATCTAACCTTACAGAGTGAAGATATTGTAAAACCATCCAAATCAAGCTTATCTCAGCCTGAATTACTCCCAAACTATAGTAAAAGGCATTATCTCCATTAGGTGAAGAGTTTACATGTGTATTAGCAAGAAAACAATACAATTCTTAAAATTCTTGAAACCAAGTCAGTTCTGACCTGAAACAACAAGATAAGTGGTAAAATTGCATTTGTAAGCATATGTAATGTAGTTAAGCACATCAAACCTTACAGAATGAAGATATTGCAAAACCATCCAAATCAAGCTCCTCTCGGCCTCATTTGTTCCTACACTATACTTAAGGGCATTATCTCTAATAGGTGAAGAGTTTACATGTGTATTAGCAAGAAAACAATACAATTCTTATAATTCTTGAAACCAAGTCAGTTCAGACCTGAAACAACAAGATATGTGGTAAAATTGCATTTGTAAGCATATGTAATGTAGTTAAGCACATCTAACCTTACAGAATGAAGATATTGTAAAACCATCCAAATCAAGCTTATCTCAGCCTGAAATACTCCCAAACTATAGTAAAAGGCATTATCTCTAATAGGTGAAGAGTTTACATGTGTATTAGCAAGAAAACAATACAATTCTTAAAATTCTTGAAACCAAGTCAGTTCTGACCTGAAACAACAAGATATGATGTGAAATAGCATTTGTAAGCATATGTAGTGTAGTTAAGCACATCTAACCTTGCAGAATGAAGATATTGCAAAACCATCCAAATCAGGCTTCTCTCAGCCTCATTTGTTCCTACACTATAGTAAAGAGCATTATCTCTAATAGGTGAAGAGTTTACATGTGTATTAGCAAGAAAACAATACAATTCTTAAAATTCTTGAAACCAAGTCAGTTCTGACCTGAAACAACAAAGATAAGTGGTAAAATTGCATTTGTAAGCATATGTAATGTAGTTAAGCACATCTAACCTTACAGAATGAAGATATTGCAAAACCATCCAAATCAAGCATCTCTCAGCCTCATTTGTTCCTACACTGTACTTAAGGGCATTATCTCTAATAGGTAAAGAGTTTACATGTGTATTAGCAAGAAAACAATACAATTCTTATAATTCTTGAAACCAAGTCAGTTCAGACCTGAAACAACAAGATATGTGGTAAAATTGCATTTGTAAGCATATGTAATGTAGTTAAGCACATCTAACCTTACAGAATGAAGATATTGTAAAACCATCCAAATCAAGCTTATCTCAGCCTGAAATACTCCCAAACTATAGTAAAAGGCATTATCTCTAATAGGTGAAGAGTTTACATGTGTATTAGCAAGAAAACAATACAATTCTTAAAATTCTTGAAACCAAGTCAGTTCTGACCTGAAACAACAAGATATGATGTGAAATAGCATTTGTAAGCATATGTAGTGTAGTTAAGCACATCTAACCTTGCAGAATGAAGATATTGCAAAACCATCCAAATCAGGCTTCTCTCAGCCTCATTTGTTCCTACACTATAGTAAAGAGCATTATCTCTAATAGGTGAAGAGTTTACATGTGTATTAGCAAGAAAACAATACAATTCTTAAAATTCTTGAAACCAAGTCAGTTCTGACCTGAAACAACAAGATATGATGTGAAATAGCATTTGTAAGCATATGTAGTGTAGTTAAGCACATCTAACCTTGCAGAATGAAGATATTGCAAAACCATCCAAATCAGGCTTCTCTCAGCCTCATTTGTTCCTACACTATAGTAAAGAGCATTATCTCTAATAGGTGAAGAGTTTACATGTGTATTAGCAAGAAAACAATACAATTCTTAAAATTCTTGAAACCAAGTCAGTTCTGACCTGAAACAACAAAGATAAGTGGTAAAATTGCATTTGTAAGCATATGTAATGTAGTTAAGCACATCTAACCTTACAGAATGAAGATATTGCAAAACCATCCAAATCAAGCATCTCTCAGCCTCATTTGTTCCTACACTATAACTTAAGGGCATTATCTCTAATAGGTGAAGAGTTTACATGTGTATTAGCAAGAAAACAATACAATTTTTCAACTTCTTGAATCCAAGTCAGTTCTACCTGAAACAACAAGATATGTGGTAAAATTGCATTTGTAAGCATATGTAATGTAAAGCACATCTAACCTTACAGAATGAAGACATTGCAAAACCATCCAAATCAAGCTCCTCTAAGCCTCATTTATTCCTACACTATACTTAAGGGCATTATCTCTAATAGGTGAAGAGTTTACATGTGTATTAGCAAGAAAACAATACAATTCTTAAAATTCTTGAAACCAAGTCAGTTCTGACCTGAAACAACAAGATATGTGGTAAAATTGCATTTGTAAGCATATGTAATGTAGTTAAGCACATCTAACCTTACAGAATGAAGATATTGCAAAACCATCCAAATCAAGCTTCTCTCGGCCTCATTTGTTCCTACACTATACTTAAGGGCATTATCTCTAATAGGTGAAGAGTTTACATGTGTATTAGCAAGAAAACAATACAATTCTTAAAATTCTTGAAACCAAGTCAGTTCTGACCTGAAACAACAAGATATGTGGTAAAATTGCATTTGTAAGCATATGTAATGTAGTTAAGCACATCAAACCTTACAGAATGAAGATATTGCAAAACCATCCAAATCATGCTCCTCTCGGCCTCATTTGTTCCTACACTATACTTAAGGGCATTATCTCTAATAGGTAAAGAGTTTACATGTGTATTAGCAAGAAAACAATACAATTCTTAAAATTCTTGAAACCAAGTCAGTTCTGACCTGAAACAACAAAGATAAGTGGTAAAATTGCATTTGTAAGCATATGTAATGTAGTTAAGCACATCTAACCTTACAGAATGAAGATATTGCAAAACCATCCAAATCAAGCATCTCTCAGCCTGAAATAATCCCACACTATAGTAAAGAGCATTATCTATAATAGGTGAAGAGTTTACATGTGTATTAGCAAGAAAAAAATAAAATTCTTAAAATTCTTGAAACCAAGTCAGTTCTGACCTGAAACAACAAGATATGATGTAAAATTGCATTTGTAATGTAGTTAAGCACATCTAACCTTACAGAGTGAAGATATTGTAAAACCATCCAAATCAAGCTTATCTCAGCCTGAATTACTCCCAAACTATAGTAAAAGGCATTATCTCTATTAGGTGAAGAGTTTACATGTGTATTAGCAAGAAAACAATACAATTCTTAAAATTCTTGAAACCAAGTCAGTTCTGACCTGAAACAACAAGATAAGTGGTAAAATTGCATTTGTAAGCATATGTAATGTAGTTAAGCACATCAAACCTTACAGAATGAAGATATTGCAAAACCATCCAAATCAAGCTCCTCTCGGCCTCATTTGTTCCTACACTATACTTAAGGGCATTATCTCTAATAGGTGAAGAGTTTACATGTGTATTAGCAAGAAAACAATACAATTCTTATAATTCTTGAAACCAAGTCAGTTCAGACCTGAAACAACAAGATATGTGGTAAAATTGCATTTGTAAGCATATGTAATGTAGTTAAGCACATCTAACCTTACAGAATGAAGATATTGTAAAACCATCCAAATCAAGCTTATCTCAGCCTGAAATACTCCCAAACTATAGTAAAAGGCATTATCTCTAATAGGTGAAGAGTTTACATGTGTATTAGCAAGAAAACAATACAATTCTTAAAATTCTTGAAACCAAGTCAGTTCTGACCTGAAACAACAAGATATGATGTGAAATAGCATTTGTAAGCATATGTAGTGTAGTTAAGCACATCTAACCTTGCAGAATGAAGATATTGCAAAACCATCCAAATCAGGCTTCTCTCAGCCTCATTTGTTCCTACACTATAGTAAAGAGCATTATCTCTAATAGGTGAAGAGTTTACATGTGTATTAGCAAGAAAACAATACAATTCTTAAAATTCTTGAAACCAAGTCAGTTCTGACCTGAAACAACAAAGATAAGTGGTAAAATTGCATTTGTAAGCATATGTAATGTAGTTAAGCACATCTAACCTTACAGAATGAAGATATTGCAAAACCATCCAAATCAAGCATTTCTCAGCCTCATTTGTTCCTACACTGTACTTAAGGGCATTATCTCTAATAGGTAAAGAGTTTACATGTGTATTAGCAAGAAAACAATACAATTCTTAAAATTCTTGAAACCAAGTCAGTTCTGACCTGAAACAACAAAGAATAAGTGGTAAAATTGCATTTGTAAGCATATGTAATGTAGTTAAGCACATCTAACCTTACAGAATGAAGATATTGCAAAACCATCCAAATCAAGCTTATCTCAGCCTGAAATACTCCCAAACTATAGTAAAAGGCATTATCTCTAATAGGTGAAGAGTTTACATGTGTATTAGCAAGAAAACAATACAATTCTTAAAATTCTTGAAACCAAGTCAGTTCTGACCTGAAACAACAAGATATGATGTGAAATAGCATTTGTAAGCATATGTAGTGTAGTTAAGCACATCTAACCTTGCAGAATGAAGATATTGCAAAACCATCCAAATCAGGCTTCTCTCAGCCTCATTTGTTCCTACACTATAGTAAAGAGCATTATCTCTAATAGGTGAAGAGTTTACATGTGTATTAGCAAGAAAACAATACAATTCTTAAAATTCTTGAAACCAAGTCAGTTCTGACCTGAAACAACAAAGATAAGTGGTAAAATTGCATTTGTAAGCATATGTAATGTAGTTAAGCACATCTAACCTTACAGAATGAAGATATTGCAAAACCATCCAAATCAAGCATTTCTCAGCCTCATTTGTTCCTACACTGTACTTAAGGGCATTATCTCTAATAGGTAAAGAGTTTACATGTGTATTAGCAAGAAAACAATACAATTCTTAAAATTCTTGAAACCAAGTCAGTTCTGACCTGAAACAACAAAGAATAAGTGGTAAAATTGCATTTGTAAGCATATGTAATGTAGTTAAGCACATCTAACCTTACAGAATGAAGATATTGCAAAACCATCCAAATCAAGCATCTCTCAGCCTCATTTGTTCCTACACTATAACTTAAGGGCATTATCTCTAATAGGTGAAGAGTTTACATGTGTATTAGCAAGAAAACAATACAATTTTTCAACTTCTTGAATCCAAGTCAGTTCTACCTGAAACAACAAGATATGTGGTAAAATTGCATTTGTAAGCATATGTAATGTAAAGCACATCTAACCTTACAGAATGAAGACATTGCAAAACCATCCAAATCAAGCTCCTCTCAGCCTCATTTATTCCTACACTATACTTAAGGGCATTATCTCTAATAGGTGAAGAGTTTACATGTGTATTAGCAAGAAAACAATACAATTCTTAAAATTCTTGAAACCAAGTCAGTTCTGACCTGAAACAACAAGATATGATGTAAAATTGCATTTGTAAGCATATGTAATGTAGTTAAGCACATCTAACCTTACAGAATGAAGATATTGCAAAACCATCCAAATCAAGCTTCTCTCGGCCTCATTTGTTCCTACACTATACTTAAGGGCATTATCTCTAATAGGTGAAGAGTTTACATGTGTATTAGCAAGAAAACAATACAATTCTTAAAATTCTTGAAACCAAGTCAGTTCTGACCTGAAACAACAAGATATGTGGTAAAATTGCATTTGTAAGCATATGTAATGTAGTTAAGCACATCAAACCTTACAGAATGAAGATATTGCAAAACCATCCAAATCATGCTCCTCTCGGCCTCATTTGTTCCTACACTATACTTAAGGGCATTATCTCTAATAGGTAAAGAGTTTACATGTGTATTAGCAAGAAAACAATACAATTCTTAAAATTCTTGAAACCAAGTCAGTTCTGACCTGAAACAACAAAGATAAGTGGTAAAATTGCATTTGTAAGCATATGTAATGTAGTTAAGCACATCTAACCTTACAGAATGAAGATATTGCAAAACCATCCAAATCAAGCATCTCTCAGCCTGAAATAATCCCACACTATAGTAAAGAGCATTATCTCTAATAGGTGAAGAGTTTACATGTGTATTAGCAAGAAAAAAATAAAATTCTTAAAATTCTTGAAACCAAGTCAGTTCTGACCTGAAACAACAAGATATGATGTAAAATTGCATTTGTAAGCATATGTAATGAAGTTAAGCACATCTAACCTTACAGAGTGAAGATATTGTAAAACCATCCAAATCAAGCTTATCTCAGCCTGAATTACTCCCAAACTATAGTAAAAGGCATTATCTCTATTAGGTGAAGAGTTTACATGTGTATTAGCAAGAAAACAATACAATTCTTAAAATTCTTGAAACCAAGTCAGTTCTGACCTGAAACAACAAGATATGTGGTAAAATTGCATTTGTAAGCATATGTAATGTAGTTAAGCACATCAAACCTTACAGAATGAAGATATTGCAAAACCATCCAAATCATGCTCCTCTCGGCCTCATTTGTTCCTACACTATACTTAAGGGCATTATCTCTAATAGGTAAAGAGTTTACATGTGTATTAGCAAGAAAACAATACAATTCTTAAAATTCTTGAAACCAAGTCAGTTCTGACCTGAAACAACAAAGATAAGTGGTAAAATTGCATTTGTAAGCATATGTAATGTAGTTAAGCACATCTAACCTTACAGAATGAAGATATTGCAAAACCATCCAAATCAAGCATCTCTCAGCCTGAAATAATCCCACACTATAGTAAAGAGCATTATCTCTAATAGGTGAAGAGTTTACATGTGTATTAGCAAGAAAAAAATAAAATTCTTAAAATTCTTGAAACCAAGTCAGTTCTGACCTGAAACAACAAGATATGATGTAAAATTGCATTTGTAAGCATATGTAATGTAGTTAAGCACATCAAACCTTACAGAATGAAGATATTGCAAAACCATCCAAATCATGCTCCTCTCGGCCTCATTTGTTCCTACACTATACTTAAGGGCATTATCTCTAATAGGTAAAGAGTTTACATGTGTATTAGCAAGAAAACAATACAATTCTTAAAATTCTTGAAACCAAGTCAGTTCTGACCTGAAACAACAAAGATAAGTGGTAAAATTGCATTTGTAAGCATATGTAATGTAGTTAAGCACATCTAACCTTACAGAATGAAGATATTGCAAAACCATCCAAATCAAGCATCTCTCAGCCTGAAATAATCCCACACTATAGTAAAGAGCATTATCTCTAATAGGTGAAGAGTTTACATGTGTATTAGCAAGAAAAAAATAAAATTCTTAAAATTCTTGAAACCAAGTCAGTTCTGACCTGAAACAACAAGATATGATGTAAAATTGCATTTGTAAGCATATGTAATGTAGTTAAGCACATCTAACCTTACAGAGTGAAGATATTGTAAAACCATCCAAATCAAGCTTATCTCAGCCTGAATTACTCCCAAACTATAGTAAAAGGCATTATCTCTATTAGGTGAAGAGTTTACATGTGTATTAGCAAGAAAACAATACAATTCTTAAAATTCTTGAAACCAAGTCAGTTCTGACCTGAAACAACAAGATAAGTGGTAAAATTGCATTTGTAAGCATATGTAATGTAGTTAAGCACATCAAACCTTACAGAATGAAGATATTGCAAAACCATCCAAATCAAGCTCCTCTCGGCCTCATTTGTTCCTACACTATACTTAAGGGCATTATCTCTAATAGGTGAAGAGTTTACATGTGTATTAGCAAGAAAACAATACAATTTTTCAACTTCTTGAAACCAAGTCAGTTCTGACCTGAAACAACAAGATATGATGTAAAATTGCATTTGTAAGCATATGTAATGTAGTTAAGCACATCTAACCTTACAGAATGAAGATATTGCAAAACCATCCAAATCAAGCTTCTCTCGGCCTCATTTGTTCCTACACTATACTTAAGGGCATTATCTCTAATAGGTGAAGAGTTTACATGTGTATTAGCAAGAAAACAATACAATTCTTATAATTCTTGAAACCAAGTCAGTTCAGACCTGAAACAACAAGATATGTGGTAAAATTGCATTTGTAAGCATATGTAATGTAGTTAAGCACATCTAACCTTACAGAATGAAGATATTGTAAAACCATCCAAATCAAGCTTATCTCAGCCTGAAATACTCCCAAACTATAGTAAAGAGCATTATCTCTAATAGGTGAAGAGTTTACATGTGTATTAGCAAGAAAACAATACAATTCTTAAAATTCTTGAAACCAAGTCAGTTCTGACCTGAAACAACAAGATATGATGTGAAATAGCATTTGTAAGCATATGTAGTGTAGTTAAGCACATCTAACCTTGCAGAATGAAGATATTGCAAAACCATCCAAATCAGGCTTCTCTCAGCCTCATTTGTTCCTACACTATAGTAAAGAGCATTATCTCTAATAGGTGAAGAGTTTACATGTGTATTAGCAAGAAAACAATACAATTCTTAAAATTCTTGAAACCAAGTCAGTTCTGACCTGAAACAACAAAGATAAGTGGTAAAATTGCATTTGTAAGCATATGTAATGTAGTTAAGCACATCTAACCTTACAGAATGAAGATATTGCAAAACCATCCAAATCAAGCATCTCTCAGCCTCATTTGTTCCTACACTGTACTTAAGGGCATTATCTCTAATAGGTAAAGAGTTTACATGTGTATTAGCAAGAAAAAAATACAATTCTTAAAATTCTTGAAACCAAGTCAGTTCTGACCTGAAACAACAAGATATGATGTAAAATTGCATTTGTAAGCATATGTAATGTAGTTAAGCACATCTAACCTTACAGAATGAAGATATTGCAAAACCATCCAAATCAAGCTTATCTCAGCCTGAATTACTCCCAAACTATAGTAAAAGGCATTATCTCTATTAGGTGAAGAGTTTACATGTGTATTAGCAAGAAAACAATACAATTCTTAAAATTCTTGAAACCAAGTCAGTTCTGACCTGAAACAACAAGATAAGTGGTAAAATTGCATTTGTAAGCATATGTAATGTAGTTAAGCACATCAAACCTTACAGAATGAAGATATTGCAAAACCATCCAAATCATGCTCCTCTCGGCCTCATTTGTTCCTACACTATACTTAAGGGCATTATCTCTAATAGGTAAAGAGTTTACATGTGTATTAGCAAGAAAACAATACAATTCTTAAAATTCTTGAAACCAAGTCAGTTCTGACCTGAAACAACAAAGATAAGTGGTAAAATTGCATTTGTAAGCATATGTAATGTAGTTATGCACATCTAACCTTACAGAATGAAGATATTGCAAAACCATCCAAATCAAGCATCTCTCAGCCTGAAATAATCCCACACTATAGTAAAGAGCATTATCTCTAATAGGTGAAGAGTTTACATGTGTATTAGCAAGAAAAAAATAAAATTCTTAAAATTCTTGAAACCAAGTCAGTTCTGACCTGAAACAACAAGATATGATGTAAAATTGCATTTGTAAGCATATGTAATGTAGTTAAGCACATCTAACCTTACAGAGTGAAGATATTGTAAAACCATCCAAATCAAGCTTATCTCAGCCTGAATTACTCCCAAACTATAGTAAAAGGCATTATCTCTATTAGGTGAAGAGTTTACATGTGTATTAGCAAGAAAACAATACAATTCTTAAAATTCTTGAAACCAAGTCAGTTCTGACCTGAAACAACAAGATAAGTGGTAAAATTGCATTTGTAAGCATATGTAATGTAGTTAAGCACATCAAACCTTACAGAATGAAGATATTGCAAAACCATCCAAATCAAGCTCCTCTCGGCCTCATTTGTTCCTACACTATACTTAAGGGCATTATCTCTAAATGGTGAAGAGTTTACATGTGTATTAGCAAGAAAACAATACAATTTTTCAACTTCTTGAATCCATGTCAGTTCTACCTGAAACAACAAGATATGTGGTAAAATTGCATTTGTAAGCATATGTAATGTAGTTAAGCACATCTAACCTTACAGAATGAAGATATTGCAAAACCATCCAAATCAAGCATCTCTCAGCCTGAAATAATCCCACACTATAGTAAAGAGCATTATCTCTAATAGGTGAAGAGTTTACATGTGTATTAGCAAGAAAAAAATAAAATTCTTAAAATTCTTGAAACCAAGTCAGTTCTGACCTGAAACAACAAGATATGATGTAAAATTGCATTTGTAAGCATATGTAATGTAGTTAAGCACATCTAACCTTACAGAGTGAAGATATTGCAAAACCATCCAAATCAAGCTTATCTCAGCCTGAATTACTCCCAAACTATAGTAAAAGGCATTATCTCTATTAGGTGAAGAGTTTACATGTGTATTAGCAAGAAAACAATACAATTCTTAAAATTCTTGAAACCAAGTCAGTTCTGACCTGAAACAACAAGATAAGTGGTAAAATTGCATTTGTAAGCATATGTAATGTAGTTAAGCACATCAAACCTTACAGAATGAAGATATTGCAAAACCATCCAAATCAAGCTCCTCTCGGCCTCATTTGTTCCTACACTATACTTAAGGGCATTATCTCTAATAGGTGAAGAGTTTACATGTGTATTAGCAAGAAAACAATACAATTTTTCAACTTCTTGAATCCAAGTCAGTTCTACCTGAAACAACAAGATATGTGGTAAAATTGCATTTGTAAGCATATGTAATGTAAAGCACATCTAACCTTACAGAATGAAGACATTGCAAAACCATCCAAATCAAGCTCCTCTCAGCCTCATTTATTCCTACACTATACTTAAGGGCATTATCTCTAATAGGTGAAGAGTTTACATGTGTATTAGCAAGAAAACAATACAATTCTTAAAATTCTTGAAACCAAGTCAGTTCTGACCTGAAACAACAAGATATGATGTAAAATTGCATTTGTAAGCATATGTAATGTAGTTAAGCACATCTAACCTTACAGAATGAAGATATTGCAAAACCATCCAAATCAAGCTTCTCTCGGCCTCATTTGTTCCTACACTATACTTAAGGGCATTATCTCTAATAGGTGAAGAGTTTACATGTGTATTAGCAAGAAAACAATACAATTCTTAAAATTCTTGAAACCAAGTCAGTTCTGACCTGAAACAACAAGATATGTGGTAAAATTGCATTTGTAAGCATATGTAATGTAGTTAAGCACATCAAACCTTACAGAATGAAGATATTGCAAAACCATCCAAATCATGCTCCTCTCGGCCTCATTTGTTCCTACACTATACTTAAGGGCATTATCTCTAATAGGTAAAGAGTTTACATGTGTATTAGCAAGAAAACAATACAATTCTTAAAATTCTTGAAACCAAGTCAGTTCTGACCTGAAACAACAAAGATAAGTGGTAAAATTGCATTTGTAAGCATATGTAATGTAGTTAAGCACATCTAACCTTACAGAATGAAGATATTGCAAAACCATCCAAATCAAGCATCTCTCAGCCTGAAATAATCCCACACTATAGTAAAGAGCATTATCTCTAATAGGTGAAGAGTTTACATGTGTATTAGCAAGAAAAAAATAAAATTCTTAAAATTCTTGAAACCAAGTCAGTTCTGACCTGAAACAACAAGATATGATGTAAAATTGCATTTGTAAGCATATGTAATGTAGTTAAGCACATCTAACCTTACAGAGTGAAGATATTGTAAAACCATCCAAATCAAGCTTATCTCAGCCTGAATTACTCCCAAACTATAGTAAAAGGCATTATCTCTATTAGGTGAAGAGTTTACATGTGTATTAGCAAGAAAACAATACAATTCTTAAAATTCTTGAAACCAAGTCAGTTCTGACCTGAAACAACAAGATAAGTGGTAAAATTGCATTTGTAAGCATATGTAATGTAGTTAAGCACATCAAACCTTACAGAATGAAGATATTGCAAAACCATCCAAATCAAGCTCCTCTCGGCCTCATTTGTTCCTACACTATACTTAAGGGCATTATCTCTAATAGGTGAAGAGTTTACATGTGTATTAGCAAGAAAACAATACAATTCTTATAATTCTTGAAACCAAGTCAGTTCAGACCTGAAACAACAAGATATGTGGTAAAATTGCATTTGTAAGCATATGTAATGTAGTTAAGCACATCTAACCTTACAGAATGAAGATATTGTAAAACCATCCAAATCAAGCTTATCTCAGCCTGAAATACTCCCAAACTATAGTAAAGAGCATTATCTCTAATAGGTGAAGAGTTTACATGTGTATTAGCAAGAAAACAATACAATTCTTAAAATTCTTGAAACCAAGTCAGTTCTGACCTGAAACAACAAGATATGATGTGAAATAGCATTTGTAAGCATATGTAGTGTAGTTAAGCACATCTAACCTTGCAGAATGAAGATATTGCAAAACCATCCAAATCAGGCTTCTCTCAGCCTCATTTGTTCCTACACTATAGTAAAGAGCATTATCTCTAATAGGTGAAGAGTTTACATGTGTATTAGCAAGAAAACAATACAATTCTTAAAATTCTTGAAACCAAGTCAGTTCTGACCTGAAACAACAAAGATAAGTGGTAAAATTGCATTTGTAAGCATATGTAATGTAGTTAAGCACATCTAACCTTACAGAATGAAGATATTGCAAAACCATCCAAATCAAGCATCTCTCAGCCTCATTTGTTCCTACACTGTACTTAAGGGCATTATCTCTAATAGGTAAAGAGTTTACATGTGTATTAGCAAGAAAAAAATACAATTCTTAAAATTCTTGAAACCAAGTCAGTTCTGACCTGAAACAACAAGATATGATGTAAAATTGCATTTGTAAGCATATGTAATGTAGTTAAGCACATCTAACCTTACAGAATGAAGATATTGCAAAACCATCCAAATCAAGCATCTCTCAGCCTGAAATAATCCCACACTATAGTAAAGAGCATTATCTCTAATAGGTGAAGAGTTTACATGTGTATTAGCAAGAAAAAAATAAAATTCTTAAAATTCTTGAAACCAAGTCAGTTCTGACCTGAAACAACAAGATATGATGTAAAATTGCATTTGTAAGCATATGTAATGTAGTTAAGCACATCTAACCTTACAGAGTGAAGATATTGTAAAACCATCCAAATCAAGCTTATCTCAGCCTGAATTACTCCCAAACTATAGTAAAAGGCATTATCTCTATTAGGTGAAGAGTTTACATGTGTATTAGCAAGAAAACAATACAATTCTTAAAATTCTTGAAACCAAGTCAGTTCTGACCTGAAACAACAAAGATAAGTGGTAAAATTGCATTTGTAAGCATATGTAATGTAGTTATGCACATCTAACCTTACAGAATGAAGATATTGCAAAACCATCCAAATCAAGCATCTCTCAGCCTGAAATAATCCCACACTATAGTAAAGAGCATTATCTCTAATAGGTGAAGAGTTTACATGTGTATTAGCAAGAAAAAAATAAAATTCTTAAAATTCTTGAAACCAAGTCAGTTCTGACCTGAAACAACAAGATATGATGTAAAATTGCATTTGTAAGCATATGTAATGTAGTTAAGCACATCTAACCTTACAGAGTGAAGATATTGTAAAACCATCCAAATCAAGCTTATCTCAGCCTGAATTACTCCCAAACTATAGTAAAAGGCATTATCTCTATTAGGTGAAGAGTTTACATGTGTATTAGCAAGAAAACAATACAATTCTTAAAATTCTTGAAACCAAGTCAGTTCTGACCTGAAACAACAAGATAAGTGGTAAAATTGCATTTGTAAGCATATGTAATGTAGTTAAGCACATCAAACCTTACAGAATGAAGATATTGCAAAACCATCCAAATCAAGCTCCTCTCGGCCTCATTTGTTCCTACACTATACTTAAGGGCATTATCTCTAAATGGTGAAGAGTTTACATGTGTATTAGCAAGAAAACAATACAATTTTTCAACTTCTTGAATCCATGTCAGTTCTACCTGAAACAACAAGATATGTGGTAAAATTGCATTTGTAAGCATATGTAATGTAGTTAAGCACATCTAACCTTACAGAATGAAGATATTGCAAAACCATCCAAATCAAGCATCTCTCAGCCTGAAATAATCCCACACTATAGTAAAGAGCATTATCTCTAATAGGTGAAGAGTTTACATGTGTATTAGCAAGAAAAAAATAAAATTCTTAAAATTCTTGAAACCAAGTCAGTTCTGACCTGAAACAACAAGATATGATGTAAAATTGCATTTGTAAGCATATGTAATGTAGTTAAGCACATCTAACCTTACAGAGTGAAGATATTGCAAAACCATCCAAATCAAGCTTATCTCAGCCTGAATTACTCCCAAACTATAGTAAAAGGCATTATCTCTATTAGGTGAAGAGTTTACATGTGTATTAGCAAGAAAACAATACAATTCTTAAAATTCTTGAAACCAAGTCAGTTCTGACCTGAAACAACAAGATAAGTGGTAAAATTGCATTTGTAAGCATATGTAATGTAGTTAAGCACATCAAACCTTACAGAATGAAGATATTGCAAAACCATCCAAATCAAGCTCCTCTCGGCCTCATTTGTTCCTACACTATACTTAAGGGCATTATCTCTAATAGGTGAAGAGTTTACATGTGTATTAGCAAGAAAACAATACAATTTTTCAACTTCTTGAATCCAAGTCAGTTCTACCTGAAACAACAAGATATGTGGTAAAATTGCATTTGTAAGCATATGTAATGTAAAGCACATCTAACCTTACAGAATGAAGACATTGCAAAACCATCCAAATCAAGCTCCTCTCAGCCTCATTTATTCCTACACTATACTTAAGGGCATTATCTCTAATAGGTGAAGAGTTTACATGTGTATTAGCAAGAAAACAATACAATTCTTAAAATTCTTGAAACCAAGTCAGTTCTGACCTGAAACAACAAGATATGATGTAAAATTGCATTTGTAAGCATATGTAATGTAGTTAAGCACATCTAACCTTACAGAATGAAGATATTGCAAAACCATCCAAATCAAGCTTCTCTCGGCCTCATTTGTTCCTACACTATACTTAAGGGCATTATCTCTAATAGGTGAAGAGTTTACATGTGTATTAGCAAGAAAACAATACAATTCTTAAAATTCTTGAAACCAAGTCAGTTCTGACCTGAAACAACAAGATATGTGGTAAAATTGCATTTGTAAGCATATGTAATGTAGTTAAGCACATCAAACCTTACAGAATGAAGATATTGCAAAACCATCCAAATCATGCTCCTCTCGGCCTCATTTGTTCCTACACTATACTTAAGGGCATTATCTCTAATAGGTAAAGAGTTTACATGTGTATTAGCAAGAAAACAATACAATTCTTAAAATTCTTGAAACCAAGTCAGTTCTGACCTGAAACAACAAAGATAAGTGGTAAAATTGCATTTGTAAGCATATGTAATGTAGTTAAGCACATCTAACCTTACAGAATGAAGATATTGCAAAACCATCCAAATCAAGCATCTCTCAGCCTGAAATAATCCCACACTATAGTAAAGAGCATTATCTCTAATAGGTGAAGAGTTTACATGTGTATTAGCAAGAAAAAAATAAAATTCTTAAAATTCTTGAAACCAAGTCAGTTCTGACCTGAAACAACAAGATATGATGTAAAATTGCATTTGTAAGCATATGTAATGTAGTTAAGCACATCTAACCTTACAGAGTGAAGATATTGTAAAACCATCCAAATCAAGCTTATCTCAGCCTGAATTACTCCCAAACTATAGTAAAAGGCATTATCTCTATTAGGTGAAGAGTTTACATGTGTATTAGCAAGAAAACAATACAATTCTTAAAATTCTTGAAACCAAGTCAGTTCTGACCTGAAACAACAAGATAAGTGGTAAAATTGCATTTGTAAGCATATGTAATGTAGTTAAGCACATCAAACCTTACAGAATGAAGATTTTGCAAAACCATCCAAATCAAGCTCCTCTCGGCCTCATTTGTTCCTACACTATACTTAAGGGCATTATCTCTAATAGGTGAAGAGTTTACATGTGTATTAGCAAGAAAACAATACAATTCTTATAATTCTTGAAACCAAGTCAGTTCAGACCTGAAACAACAAGATATGTGGTAAAATTGCATTTGTAAGCATATGTAATGTAGTTAAGCACATCTAACCTTACAGAATGAAGATATTGTAAAACCATCCAAATCAAGCTTATCTCAGCCTGAAATACTCCCAAACTATAGTAAAGAGCATTATCTCTAATAGGTGAAGAGTTTACATGTGTATTAGCAAGAAAACAATACAATTCTTAAAATTCTTGAAACCAAGTCAGTTCTGACCTGAAACAACAAGATATGATGTGAAATAGCATTTGTAAGCATATGTAGTGTAGTTAAGCACATCTAACCTTGCAGAATGAAGATATTGCAAAACCATCCAAATCAGGCTTCTCTCAGCCTCATTTGTTCCTACACTATAGTAAAGAGCATTATCTCTAATAGGTGAAGAGTTTACATGTGTATTAGCAAGAAAACAATACAATTCTTAAAATTCTTGAAACCAAGTCAGTTCTGACCTGAAACAACAAAGATAAGTGGTAAAATTGCATTTGTAAGCATATGTAATGTAGTTAAGCACATCTAACCTTACAGAATGAAGATATTGCAAAACCATCCAAATCAAGCATCTCTCAGCCTCATTTGTTCCTACACTGTACTTAAGGGCATTATCTCTAATAGGTAAAGAGTTTACATGTGTATTAGCAAGAAAAAAATACAATTCTTAAAATTCTTGAAACCAAGTCAGTTCTGACCTGAAACAACAAGATATGATGTAAAATTGCATTTGTAAGCATATGTAATGTAGTTAAGCACATCTAACCTTACAGAATGAAGATATTGCAAAACCATCCAAATCAAGCATCTCTCAGCCTGAAATAATCCCACACTATAGTAAAGAGCATTATCTCTAATAGGTGAAGAGTTTACATGTGTATTAGCAAGAAAAAAATAAAATTCTTAAAATTCTTGAAACCAAGTCAGTTCTGACCTGAAACAACAAGATATGATGTAAAATTGCATTTGTAAGCATATGTAATGTAGTTAAGCACATCTAACCTTACAGAGTGAAGATATTGTAAAACCATCCAAATCAAGCTTATCTCAGCCTGAATTACTCCCAAACTATAGTAAAAGGCATTATCTCTATTAGGTGAAGAGTTTACATGTGTATTAGCAAGAAAACAATACAATTCTTAAAATTCTTGAAACCAAGTCAGTTCTGACCTGAAACAACAAGATAAGTGGTAAAATTGCATTTGTAAGCATATGTAATGTAGTTAAGCACATCAAACCTTACAGAATGAAGATATTGCAAAACCATCCAAATCATGCTCCTCTCGGCCTCATTTGTTCCTACACTATACTTAAGGGCATTATCTCTAATAGGTAAAGAGTTTACATGTGTATTAGCAAGAAAACAATACAATTCTTAAAATTCTTGAAACCAAGTCAGTTCTGACCTGAAACAACAAGATATGATGTAAAATTGCATTTGTAAGCATATGTAATGTAGTTAAGCACATCTAACCTTACAGAATGAAGATATTGCAAAACCATCCAAATCAAGCTTCTCTCGGCCTCATTTGTTCCTACACTATACTTAAGGGCATTATCTCTAATAGGTGAAGAGTTTACATGTGTATTAGCAAGAAAACAATACAATTCTTAAAATTCTTGAAACCAAGTCAGTTCTGACCTGAAACAACAAGATATGTGGTAAAATTGCATTTGTAAGCATATGTAATGTAGTTAAGCACATCAAACCTTACAGAATGAAGATATTGCAAAACCATCCAAATCATGCTCCTCTCGGCCTCATTTGTTCCTACACTATACTTAAGGGCATTATCTCTAATAGGTAAAGAGTTTACATGTGTATTAGCAAGAAAACAATACAATTCTTAAAATTCTTGAAACCAAGTCAGTTCTGACCTGAAACAACAAAGATAAGTGGTAAAATTGCATTTGTAAGCATATGTAATGTAGTTAAGCACATCTAACCTTACAGAATGAAGATATTGCAAAACCATCCAAATCAAGCATCTCTCAGCCTGAAATAATCCCACACTATAGTAAAGAGCATTATCTCTAATAGGTGAAGAGTTTACATGTGTATTAGCAAGAAAAAAATAAAATTCTTATAATTCTTGAAACCAAGTCAGTTCTGACCTGAAACAACAAGATATGATGTAAAATTGCATTTGTAAGCATATGTAATGTAGTTAAGCACATCTAACCTTACAGAGTGAAGATATTGTAAAACCATCCAAATCAAGCTTATCTCAGCCTGAATTACTCCCAAACTATAGTAAAAGGCATTATCTCTATTAGGTGAAGAGTTTACATGTGTATTAGCAAGAAAACAATACAATTCTTAAAATTCTTGAAACCAAGTCAGTTCTGACCTGAAACAACAAGATAAGTGGTAAAATTGCATTTGTAAGCATATGTAATGTAGTTAAGCACATCAAACCTTACAGAATGAAGATATTGCAAAACCATCCAAATCAAGCTCCTCTCGGCCTCATTTGTTCCTACACTATACTTAAGGGCATTATCTCTAATAGGTGAAGAGTTTACATGTGTATTAGCAAGAAAACAATACAATTCTTATAATTCTTGAAACCAAGTCAGTTCAGACCTGAAACAACAAGATATGTGGTAAAATTGCATTTGTAAGCATATGTAATGTAGTTAAGCACATCTAACCTTACAGAATGAAGATATTGTAAAACCATCCAAATCAAGCTTATCTCAGCCTGAAATACTCCCAAACTATAGTAAAGAGCATTATCTCTAATAGGTGAAGAGTTTACATGTGTATTAGCAAGAAAACAATACAATTCTTAAAATTCTTGAAACCAAGTCAGTTCTGACCTGAAACAACAAGATATGATGTGAAATAGCATTTGTAAGCATATGTAGTGTAGTTAAGCACATCTAACCTTGCAGAATGAAGATATTGCAAAACCATCCAAATCAGGCTTCTCTCAGCCTCATTTGTTCCTACACTATAGTAAAGAGCATTATCTCTAATAGGTGAAGAGTTTACATGTGTATTAGCAAGAAAACAATACAATTCTTAAAATTCTTGAAACCAAGTCAGTTCTGACCTGAAACAACAAAGATAAGTGGTAAAATTGCATTTGTAAGCATATGTAATGTAGTTAAGCACATCTAACCTTACAGAATGAAGATATTGCAAAACCATCCAAATCAAGCATCTCTCAGCCTCATTTGTTCCTACACTGTACTTAAGGGCATTATCTCTAATAGGTAAAGAGTTTACATGTGTATTAGCAAGAAAAAAATACAATTCTTAAAATTCTTGAAACCAAGTCAGTTCTGACCTGAAACAACAAGATATGATGTAAAATTGCATTTGTAAGCATATGTAATGTAGTTAAGCACATCTAACCTTACAGAATGAAGATATTGCAAAACCATCCAAATCAAACATCTCTCAGCCTGAAATAATCCCACACTATAGTAAAGAGCATTATCTCTAATAGGTGAAGAGTTTACATGTGTATTAGCAAGAAAAAAATAAAATTCTTAAAATTCTTGAAACCAAGTCAGTTCTGACTTGAAACAACAAGATATGATGTAAAATTGCATTTGTAAGCATATGTAATGTAGTTAAGCACATCTAACCTTACAGAGTGAAGATATTGTAAAACCATCCAAATCAAGCTTATCTCAGCCTGAATTACTCCCAAACTATAGTAAAAGGCATTATCTCTATTAGGTGAAGAGTTTACATGTGTATTAGCAAGAAAACAATACAATTCTTAAAATTCTTGAAACCAAGTCAGTTCTGACCTGAAACAACAAAGATAAGTGGTAAAATTGCATTTGTAAGCATATGTAATGTAGTTAAGCACATCAAACCTTACAGAATGAAGATATTGCAAAACCATCCAAATCAAGCTCCTCTCGGCCTCATTTGTTCCTACACTATACTTAAGGGCATTATCTCTAATAGGTGAAGAGTTTACATGTGTATTAGCAAGAAAACAATACAATTCTTATAATTCTTGAAAACAAGTCAGTTCAGACCTGAAACAACAAGATATGTGGTAAAATTGCATTTGTAAGCATATGTAATGTAGTTAAGCACATCTAACCTTACAGAATGAAGATATTGTAAAACCATCCAAATCAAGCTTATCTCAGCCTGAAATACTCCCAAACTATAGTAAAAGGCATTATCTCTAATAGGTGAAGAGTTTACATGTGTATTAGCAAGAAAACAATACAATTCTTAAAATTCTTGAAACCAAGTCAGTTCTGACCTGAAACAACAAGATATGATGTGAAATAGCATTTGTAAGCATATGTAGTGTAGTTAAGCACATCTAACCTTGCAGAATGAAGATATTGCAAAAAAATCCAAATCAGGCTTCTCTCAGCCTCATTTGTTCCTACACTATAACTTAAGGGCATTTTCTCTAATAGGTGAAGAGTTTACATGTGTATTAAGCAAGAAAACAATACATTTTTTCAACTTCTTGAAACCAAGTCAGTTTTACCTGAAACAACAAGATATGTGGTAAAATTGCATTAGTAAGCATATGTAATGTAGTTAAGCACATCTAACCTTACAGAATGAAGATATTGTAAAAACATCCAAATCAAGCTTATCTCAGCCTGAAATAATCCCACACTATAGTAAAGAGCATTATCTCTAATAGGTGAAGAGTTTACATGTGTATTAGCAAGAAAACAATACAATTCTTAAAATTCTTGAAACCAAGTCAGTTCTGACCTGAAACAACAAAGTGGTAAAATTGCATTTGTAAGCATATGTAATGTAGTTAAGCACATCTAACCTTACAGAATGAAGATATTGCAAAACCATCCAAATCAAGCATCTCTCAGCCTCATTTGTTCCTACACTGTACTTAAGGGCATTATCTCTAATAGGTAAAGAGTTTACATGTGTATTAGCAAGAAAACAATACAATTCTTAAAATTCTTGAAACCAAGTCAGTTCTGACCTGAAACAACAAAGATAAGTGGTAAAATTGCATTTGTAAGCATATGTAATGTAGTTAAGCACATCTAACCTTACAGAATGAAGATATTGCATAACCATCCAAATCAAGCATCTCTCAGCCTGAAATAATCCCACACTATAGTAAAGAGCATTATCTCTAATAGGTGAAGAGTTTACATGTGTATTAGCAAGAAAAAAATAAAATTCTTAAAATTCTTGAAACCAAGTCAGTTCTGACCTGAAACAACAAGATAAGTGGTAAAATTGTATTTCTAAGCATATGTAATGTAGTTAAGCACATCAAACCTTACAGAATGAAGATATTGCAAAACCATCCAAATCAAGCTCCTCTCGGCCTCATTTGTTCCTACACTATACTTAAGGGCATTATCTCTAATAGGTGAAGAGTTTACATGTGTATTAGCAAGAAAACAATACAATTCTTAAAATTCTTGAAACCAAGTCAGTTCTGACCTGAAACAACAAGATATGATGTGAAATAGCATTTGTAAGCATATGTAGTGTAGTTAAGCACATCTAACCTTGCAGAATGAAGATATTGCAAAACCATCCAAATCAAGCATCTCTCAGCCTCATTTGTTCCTACACTATAACTTAAGGGCATTTTCTCTAATAGGTGAAGAGTTTACATGTGTATAAAGCAAGAAAACAATACATTTTTTCAACTTCTTGAAACCAAGTCAGTTTTACCTGAAACAACAAGATATGTGGTAAAATTGCATTAGTAAGCATATGTAATGTAGTTAAGCACATCTAACCTTACAGAATGAAGATATTGTAAAAACATCCAAATCAAGCTTATCTCAGCCTGAAATAATCCCACACTATAGTAAAGAGCATTATCTCTAATAGGTGAAGAGTTTACATGTGTATTAGCAAGAAAACAATACAATTCTTAAAATTCTTGAAACCAAGTCAGTTCTGACCTGAAACAACAAGATAAGTGGTAAAATTGCATTTGTAAGCATATGTAATGTAGTTAAGCACATCAAACCTTACAGAATGAAGATATTGCAATACCATCCAAATCAAGCTCCTCTCGGCCTCATTTGTTCCTACACTATACTTAAGGGCATTATCTCTAATAGGTGAAGAGTTTACATGTGTATTAGCAAGAAAACAATACAATTCTTATAATTCTTGAAACCAAGTCAGTTCAGACCTGAAACAACAAGATATGTGGTAAAATTGCATTTGTAAGCATATGTAATGTAGTTAAGCACATCTAACCTTACAGAATGAAGATATTGTAAAACCATCCAAATCAAGCTTATCTCAGCCTGAAATACTCCCAAACTATAGTAAAAGGCATTATCTCTAATAGGTGAAGAGTTTACATGTGTATTAGCAAGAAAACAATACAATTCTTAAAATTCTTGAAACCAAGTCAGTTCTGACCTGAAACAACAAGATATGATGTGAAATAGCATTTGTAAGCATATGTAGTGTAGTTAAGCACATCTAACCTTGCAGAATGAAGATATTGCAAAAAAATCCAAATCAGGCTTCTCTCAGCCTCATTTGTTCCTACACTATAACTTAAGGGCATTTTCTCTAATAGGTGAAGAGTTTACATGTGTATTAAGCAAGAAAACAATACATTTTTTCAACTTCTTGAAACCAAGTCAGTTTTACCTGAAACAACAAGATATGTGGTAAAATTGCATTAGTAAGCATATGTAATGTAGTTAAGCACATCTAACCTTACAGAATGAAGATATTGTAAAAACATCCAAATCAAGCTTATCTCAGCCTGAAATAATCCCACACTATAGTAAAGAGCATTATCTCTAATAGGTGAAGAGTTTACATGTGTATTAGCAAGAAAACAATACAATTCTTAAAATTCTTGAAACCAAGTCAGTTCTGACCTGAAACAACAAAGTGGTAAAATTGCATTTGTAAGCATATGTAATGTAGTTAAGCACATCTAACCTTACAGAATGAAGATATTGCAAAACCATCCAAATCAAGCATCTCTCAGCCTCATTTGTTCCTACACTGTACTTAAGGGCATTATCTCTAATAGGTAAAGAGTTTACATGTGTATTAGCAAGAAAACAATACAATTCTTAAAATTCTTGAAACCAAGTCAGTTCTGACCTGAAACAACAAAGATAAGTGGTAAAATTGCATTTGTAAGCATATGTAATGTAGTTAAGCACATCTAACCTTACAGAATGAAGATATTGCATAACCATCCAAATCAAGCATCTCTCAGCCTGAAATAATCCCACACTATAGTAAAGAGCATTATCTCTAATAGGTGAAGAGTTTACATGTGTATTAGCAAGAAAAAAATAAAATTCTTAAAATTCTTGAAACCAAGTCAGTTCTGACCTGAAACAACAAGATAAGTGGTAAAATTGTATTTCTAAGCATATGTAATGTAGTTAAGCACATCAAACCTTACAGAATGAAGATATTGCAAAACCATCCAAATCAAGCTCCTCTCGGCCTCATTTGTTCCTACACTATACTTAAGGGCATTATCTCTAATAGGTGAAGAGTTTACATGTGTATTAGCAAGAAAACAATACAATTCTTAAAATTCTTGAAACCAAGTCAGTTCTGACCTGAAACAACAAGATATGATGTGAAATAGCATTTGTAAGCATATGTAGTGTAGTTAAGCACATCTAACCTTGCAGAATGAAGATATTGCAAAACCATCCAAATCAAGCATCTCTCAGCCTCATTTGTTCCTACACTATAACTTAAGGGCATTTTCTCTAATAGGTGAAGAGTTTACATGTGTATAAAGCAAGAAAACAATACATTTTTTCAACTTCTTGAAACCAAGTCAGTTTTACCTGAAACAACAAGATATGTGGTAAAATTGCATTAGTAAGCATATGTAATGTAGTTAAGCACATCTAACCTTACAGAATGAAGATATTGTAAAAACATCCAAATCAAGCTTATCTCAGCCTGAAATAATCCCACACTATAGTAAAGAGCATTATCTCTAATAGGTGAAGAGTTTACATGTGTATTAGCAAGAAAACAATACAATTCTTAAAATTCTTGAAACCAAGTCAGTTCTGACCTGAAACAACAAGATAAGTGGTAAAATTGCATTTGTAAGCATATGTAATGTAGTTAAGCACATCAAACCTTACAGAATGAAGATATTGCAATACCATCCAAATCAAGCTCCTCTCGGCCTCATTTGTTCCTACACTATACTTAAGGGCATTATCTCTAATAGGTGAAGAGTTTACATGTGTATTAGCAAGAAAACAATACAATTCTTATAATTCTTGAAACCAAGTCAGTTCAGACCTGAAACAACAAGATATGTGGTAAAATTGCATTTGTAAGCATATGTAATGTAGTTAAGCACATCTAACCTTACAGAATGAAGATATTGTAAAACCATCCAAATCAAGCTTATCTCAGCCTGAAATACTCCCAAACTATAGTAAAAGGCATTATCTCTAATAGGTGAAGAGTTTACATGTGTATTAGCAAGAAAACAATACAATTCTTAAAATTCTTGAAACCAAGTCAGTTCTGACCTGAAACAACAAGATATGATGTGAAATAGCATTTGTAAGCATATGTAGTGTAGTTAAGCACATCTAACCTTGCAGAATGAAGATATTGCAAAAAAATCCAAATCAGGCTTCTCTCAGCCTCATTTGTTCCTACACTATAACTTAAGGGCATTTTCTCTAATAGGTGAAGAGTTTACATGTGTATTAAGCAAGAAAACAATACATTTTTTCAACTTCTTGAAACCAAGTCAGTTTTACCTGAAACAACAAGATATGTGGTAAAATTGCATTAGTAAGCATATGTAATGTAGTTAAGCACATCTAACCTTACAGAATGAAGATATTGTAAAAACATCCAAATCAAGCTTATCTCAGCCTGAAATAATCCCACACTATAGTAAAGAGCATTATCTCTAATAGGTGAAGAGTTTACATGTGTATTAAGCAAGAAAACAATACATTTTTTCAACTTCTTGAAACCAAGTCAGTTTTACCTGAAACAACAAGATATGTGGTAAAATTGCATTAGTAAGCATATGTAATGTAGTTAAGCACATCTAACCTTACAGAATGAAGATATTGTAAAAACATCCAAATCAAGCTTATCTCAGCCTGAAATAATCCCACACTATAGTAAAGAGCATTATCTCTAATAGGTGAAGAGTTTACATGTGTATTAGCAAGAAAACAATACAATTCTTAAAATTCTTGAAACCAAGTCAGTTCTGACCTGAAACAACAAAGATAAGTGGTAAAATTGCATTTGTAAGCATATGTAATGTAGTTAAGCACATCTAACCTTACAGAATGAAGATATTGCAAAACCATCCAAATCAAGCATCTCTCAGCCTCATTTGTTCCTACACTGTACTTAAGGGCATTATCTCTAATAGGTAAAGAGTTTACATGTGTATTAGCAAGAAAACAATACAATTCTTAAAATTCTTGAAACCAAGTCAGTTCTGACCTGAAACAACAAAGATAAGTGGTAAAATTGCATTTGTAAGCATATGTAATGTAGTTAAACACATCTAACCTTACAGAATGAAGATATTGCAAAACCATCCAAATCAAGCATATCTCAGCCTGAAATAATCCCACACTATAGTAAAGAGCATTATCTCTAACAGGTGAAGAGTTTACATGTGTATTAGCAAGAAAACAATACAATTCTTAAAATTCTTGAAACCAAGTCAGTTCTGACCTGAAACAACAAGATATGATGTGAAATAGCATTTGTAAGCATATGTAGTGTAGTTAAGCACATCTAACCTTGCAGAATGAAGATATTGCAAAACCATCCAAATCAAGCATCTCTCAGCCTCATTTGTTCCTACACTATAACTTAAGGGCATTTTCTCTAATAGGTGAAGAGTTTACATGTGAATAAAGCAAGAAAACAATACATTTTTTCAACTTCTTGAAACCAAGTCACTTTTACCTGAAACAACAAGATAAGTGGTAAAATTGCATTTGTAAGCATATGTAATGTAGTTAAGCACATCTAACCTTACAGAATGAAGATATTGTAAAAACATCCAAATCAAGCTTATCTCAGCCTGAAATAATCCCACACTATAGTAAAGAGCATTATCTCTAACAGGTGAAGAGTTTACATGTGTATTAGCAAGAAAACAATACAATTCTTAAAATTCTTGAAACCAAGTCAGTTCTGACCTGAAACAACAAAGATAAGTGGTAAAATTGCATTTGTAAGCATATGTAATGTAGTTAAGCACATCTAACCTTACAGAATGAAGATATTGCAAAACCATCCAAATCAAGCATCTCTCAGCCTCATTTGTTCCTACACTATACTTAAGGGCATTATCTCTAATAGGTGAACAGTTTACATGTGTATTAGCAAGAAAACAATACAATTCTTAAAATTCTTGAAACCAAGTCAGTTCTGACCTGAAACATCAAGATATGTTGTAAAATTGCATTTGTAAGCAGTTGTAATGTAGTTAAGCACATCTAACCTTACAGAATGAAGATATTGCAAAACCATCCAAATCAAGCATCTCTCAGCCTCATTTGTTTCTACACTGTACTTTAGAGCATTATCACTAATAGGTGAACAGTTTACATGTGTATTAGCAAGAAAACATTACAATTCATCAACTTCTTGAAACCAAGTCAGTTCTGACCTGAAACAAGATATATTGTAAAATTGCATTTGTAAGCATATGTAATGTAGTTAAGCACATCTAACCTTGCAGAATAAAGATATTGCAAAACCATCCAAATCAAGCATCTCTCAGCCTCATTTGTTCCTACACTGTACTTTAGGGCATTATCACTAATAGGTGAACAGTTTACATGTGTATTAGCAAGAAAACATTACAATTCATCAACTTCTTGAAACCAAGTCAGTTCTGACCTGAAACAAGATATATTGTAAAATTGCATTTGTAAGCATATGTAATGTAGTTAAGCACATCTAACCTTACAGAATGACGATATTGCAAAACCATCCAAATCAAGCATCTCTCAGCCTCATTTGTTCCTACACTGTACTTTAGGGCATTATCTCTAATAGGTGAAGAGTTTACATGTGTATTAGCAAGAAAACAATACAATTCTTATAATTCTTGAAACCAAGTCAGTTCAGACCTGAAACAACAAGATATGTGGTAAAATTGCATTTGTAAGCATATGTAATGTAGTTAAGCACATCTAACCTTACAGAATGAGGATATTGTAAAACCATCCAAATCAAGCATCTCTCAGCCTCATTTGTTCCTACACTATACTTAAGGGCATTATCACTAATAGGTGAACAGTTTACATGTGTATTAGCAAGAAAACATTACAATTCATCAACTTCTTGAAACCAAGTCAGTTCTGACCTGAAACAAGATATATTGTAAAATTGCATTTGTAAGCATATGTAATGTAGTTAAGCACATCTAACCTTGCAGAATAAAGATCTTGCAAAACCATCCAAATCAAGCATCTCTCAGCCTCATTTGTTCCTACACTAGACTTAAGGGCATTATCTCTAATAGGTGAAGAGTTTACATGTGTATTAGCAAGAAAACAATACAATTCTTAAAATTCTTGAAACCAAGTCAGTTCTGACCTGAAACAAAAAGATAAGTGGTAAAATTGCATTTGTAAGCATATGTAATGTAGTTAAGCACATCTAACCTTACAGAATGAAGATATTGCAAAACCATCCAAATCAAGCATCTCTCAGCCTCATTTGTTCCTACACTATACTTAAGGGCATTATCTCTAATAGGTGAAGAGTTTACATGTGTGTTAGCAAGAAAACAATACAATTATTCAAATTCTTGAAACCAAGTCAGTTCTACCTGAAACAACAAGATATGTGGTAAAATTGCATTTGTAAGCATATGTAATGTAGTTAAGCACATCTAACCTTACAGAATGACGATATTGCAAAACCATCCAAATCAAGCATCTCTCAGGCTCATTTGTTCCTACACTGTACTTTAGGGCATTATCACTAATAGGTGAACAGTTTACAAGTGTATTAGCAAGAAAACATTACAATTCATCAACTTCTTGAAACCAAGTCAGTTCTGACCTGAAACAACAAGATATGTTGTAAAATTGTATTTGTAAGCATATGTAATGTAGTTAAGCACATCTAACCTTGCAGAATAAAGATATTGCAAAACCATCCAAATCAAGCTTCTCTCAGCCTCATTTGTTCCTACACTATACTTAAGGGCATTATCTCTAATCGGTGACGAGTTTACATGTGTATTAGCAAGAAAACATTACAATTCATCAACTTCTTGAAACCAAGTCAGTTCTGACCTGAAATAACAAGATATGTTGAAAAATTGTATTTGTAAGCATATGTAATGTAGTTAAGCACATCTAACCTTGCAGAATAAAGATATTGCAAAACCATCCAAATCAAGCTTCTCTCAGCCTCATTTGTTCCTACACTATACTTAAGGGCATTATCTCTAATAGGTGTAGAGTTTACATTTGTATTAGCAAGACAACAATACAATTATTCAACTTCTTGAAACCAAGTCAGTTCTACCTGAAACAACAAGATATGTGGTAAAATTGCATTTGTAAGCATATGTAATGTAGTTAAGCACATCTAACCTTACAGAATGACGATATTGCAAAACCATCCAAATCAAGCTTATCTCAGCCTGAAATACTCCCAAACTATAGTAAAAGGCATTATCTCTAATAGGTGAAGAGTTTACATGTGTATTAGCAAGAAAACAATACAATTCTTTAAATTCTTGAAACCAAGTCAGTTCTGACCTGAAACAACAAGATATGATGTGAAATAGCATTTGTAAGCATATGTAGTGTAGTTAAGCACATCTAACCTTGCAGAATGAAGATATTGCAAAAAAATCCAAATCAGGCTTCTCTCAGCCTCATTTGTTCCTACACTATAACTTAAGGGCATTTTCTCTAATAGGTGAAGAGTTTACATGTGTATTAAGCAAGAAAACAATACATTTTTTCAACTTCTTGAAACCAAGTCAGTTTTACCTGAAACAACAAGATATGTGGTAAAATTGCATTAGTAAGCATATGTAATGTAGTTAAGCACATCTAACCTTACAGAATGAAGATAGTGTAAAAACATCCAAATCAAGCTTATCTCAGCCTGAAATAATCCCACACTATAGTAAAGAGCATTATCTCTAATAGGTGAAGAGTTTACATGTGTATTAGCAAGAAAACAATACAATTCTTAAAATTCTTGAAACCAAGTCAGTTCTGACCTGAAACAACAAAGATAAGTGGTAAAATTGCATTTGTAAGCATATGTAATGTAGTTAAGCACATCTAACCTTACAGAATGAAGATATTGCAAAACCATCCAAATCAAGCATCTCTCAGCCTCATTTGTTCCTACACTGTACTTAAGGGCATTATCTCTAATAGGTAAAGAGTTTACATGTGTATTAGCAAGAAAACAATACAATTCTTAAAATTCTTGAAACCAAGTCAGTTCTGACCTGAAACAACAAAGATAAGTGGTAAAATTGCATTTGTAAGCATATGTAATGTAGTTAAGCACATCTAACCTTACAGAATGAAGATATTGCAAAACCATCCAAATCAAGCATATCTCAGCCTGAAATAATCCCACACTATAGTAAAGAGCATTATCTCTAATAGGTGAAGAGTTTACATGTGTATTAGCAAGAAAAAAATAAAATTCTTAAAATTCTTGAAACCAAGTCAGTTCTGACCTGAAACAACAAGATAAGTGGTAAAATTGTATTTGTAAGCATATGTAATGTAGTTAAGCACATCAAACCTTACAGAATGAAGATATTGCAAAACCATCCAAATCAAGCTCCTCTCGGCCTCATTTGTTCCTACACTATACTTAAGGGCATTATCTCTAACAGGTGAAGAGTTTACATGTGTATTAGCAAGAAAACAATACAATTCTTAAAATTCTTGAAACCAAGTCAGTTCTGACCTGAAACAACAAGATATGATGTGAAATAGCATTTGTAAGCATATGTAGTGTAGTTAAGCACATCTAACCTTGCAGAATGAAGATATTGCAAAACCATCCAAATCAAGCATCTCTCAGCCTCATTTGTTCCTACACTATAACTTAAGGGCATTTTCTCTAATAGGTGAAGAGTTTACATGTGAATAAAGCAAGAAAACAATACATTTTTTCAACTTCTTGAAACCAAGTCACTTTTACCTGAAACAACAAGATAAGTGGTAAAATTGCATTTGTAAGCATATGTAATGTAGTTAAGCACATCTAACCTTACAGAATGAAGATATTGTAAAAACATCCAAATCAAGCTTATCTCAGCCTGAAATAATCCCACACTATAGTAAAGAGCATTATCTCTAATAGGTGAAGAGTTTACATGTGTATTAGCAAGAAAACAATACAATTCTTAAAATTCTTGAAACCAAGTCAGTTCTGACCTGAAACAACAAAGATAAGTGGTAAAATTGCATTTGTAAGCATATGTAATGTAGTTAAGCACATCTAACCTTACAGAATGAAGATATTGCAAAACCATCCAAATCAAGCATCTCTCAGCCTCATTTGTTCCTACACTATACTTAAGGGCATTATCTCTAATAGGTGAACAGTTTACATGTGTATTAGCAAGAAAACAATACAATTCTTAAAATTCTTGAAACCAAGTCAGTTCTGACCTGAAACATCAAGATATGTTGTAAAATTGCATTTGTAAGCAGTTGTAATGTAGTTAAGCACATCTAACCTTACAGAATGAAGATATTGCAAAACCATCCAAATCAAGCATCTCTCAGCCTCATTTGTTTCTACACTGTACTTTAGGGCATTATCACTAATAGGTGAACAGTTTACATGTGTATTAGCAAGAAAACATTACAATTCATCAACTTCTTGAAACCAAGTCAGTTCTGACCTGAAACAAGATATATTGTAAAATTGCATTTGTAAGCATATGTAATGTAGTTAAGCACATCTAACCTTGCAGAATAAAGATATTGCAAAACCATCCAAATCAAGCATCTCTCAGCCTCATTTGTTCCTACACTGTACTTTAGGGCATTATCACTAATAGGTGAACAGTTTACATGTGTATTAGCAAGAAAACATTACAATTCATCAACTTCTTGAAACCAAGTCAGTTCTGACCTGAAACAAGATATATTGTAAAATTGCATTTGTAAGCATATGTAATGTAGTTAAGCACATCTAACCTTACAGAATGACGATATTGCAAAACCATCCAAATCAAGCATCTCTCAGCCTCATTTGTTCCTACACTGTACTTTAGGGCATTATCTCTAATAGGTGAAGAGTTTACATGTGTATTAGCAAGAAAACAATACAATTCTTAAAATTCTTGAAACCAAGTCAGTTCTGACCTGAAACAAAAAGATAAGTGGTAAAATTGCATTTGTAAGCATATGTAATGTAGTTAAGCACATCTAACCTTACAGAATGAGGATATTGTAAAACCATCCAAATCAAGCATCTCTCAGCCTCATTTGTTCCTACACTATACTTAAGGGCATTATCACTAATAGGTGAACAGTTTACATGTGTATTAGCAAGAAAACATTACAATTCATCAACTTCTTGAAACCAAGTCAGTTCTGACCTGAAACAAGATATATTGTAAAATTGCATTTGTAAGCATATGTAATGTAGTTAAGCACATCTAACCTTGCAGAATAAAGATCTTGCAAAACCATCCAAAACAAGCATCTCTCAGCCTCATTTGTTCCTACACTAGACTTAAGGGCATTATCTCTAATAGGTGAAGAGTTTACATGTGTATTAGCAAGAAAACAATACAATTCTTAAAATTCTTGAAACCAAGTCAGTTCTGACCTGAAACAAAAAGATAAGTGGTAAAATTGCATTTGTAAGCATATGTAATGTAGTTAAGCACATCTAACCTTACAGAATGAAGATATTGCAAAACCATCCAAATCAAGCATCTCTCAGCCTCATTTGTTCCTACACTATACTTAAGGGCATTATCTCTAATAGGTGAAGAGTTTACATGTGTATTAGCAAGAAAACAATACAATTATTCAAATTCTTGAAACCAAGTCAGTTCTACCTGAAACAACAAGATATGTGGTAAAATTGCATTTGTAAGCATATGTAATGTAGTTAAGCACATCTAACCTTACAGAATGACGATATTGCAAAACCATCCAAATCAAGCATCTCTCAGGCTCATTTGTTCCTACACTGTACTTTAGGGCATTATCACTAATAGGTGAACAGTTTACAAGTGTATTAGCAAGAAAACATTACAATTCATCAACTTCTTGAAACCAAGTCAGTTCTGACCTGAAACAACAAGATATGTTGTAAAATTGTATTTGTAAGCATATGTAATGTAGTTAAGCACATCTAACCTTGCAGAATAAAGATATTGCAAAACCATCCAAATCAAGCTTCTCTCAGCCTCATTTGTTCCTACACTATACTTAAGGGCATTATCTCTAATCGGTGACGAGTTTACATGTGTATTAGCAAGAAAACATTACAATTCATCAACTTCTTGAAACCAAGTCAGTTCTGACCTGAAATAACAAGATATGTTGAAAAATTGTATTTGTAAGCATATGTAATGTAGTTAAGCACATCTAACCTTGCAGAATAAAGATATTGCAAAAACATCCAAATCAAGCTTCTCTCAGCCTCATTTGTTCCTACACTATACTTAAGGGCATTATCTCTAATAGGTGTAGAGTTTACATGTGTATTAGCAAGACAACAATACAATTATTCAACTTCTTGAAACCAAGTCAGTTCTACCTGAAACAACAAGATATGTGGTAAAATTGCATTTGTAAGCATATGTAATGTAGTTAAGCACATCTAACCTTACAGAATGACGATATTGCAAAACCATCCAAATCAAGCATCTCTCAGCCTCATTTGTTCCTACACTGTACTTTAGGGCATTATCACTAATAGGTGAACAGTTTACATGTGTATTAGCAAGAAAACATTACAATTCATCAACTTCTTGAAACCAAGTCAGTAATGACCTGAAACAACAAGATATGTTGTAAAATTGCATTTGTAAGCATATGTAATGTAGTTAAGCACATCTAATCTTACAAAATGAAGATATTGTAAAACCATCCAAATCAAGCTTATCTCAGCCTGAAATACTCCCAAACTATAGTAAAAGGCATTATCTCTAATAGGTGAAGAGTTTACATGTGTATTAGCAAGAAAAGAATACAATTCTTAAAATTCTTGAAACCAAGTCAGTTCTGACCTGAAACAACAAGATAAGTGGTAAAATTGCATTTGTAAGCATATGTAATGTAGTTAAGCACATCAAACCTTACAGAATGAAGATATTGCAAAACCATCCAAATCAAGCTCCTCTCGGCCTCATTTGTTCCTACACTATACTTAAGGGCATTATCTCTAATAGGAGAAGAGTTTACATGTGTATTAGCAAGAAAACAATACAATTCTTAAAATTCTTGAAACCAAGTCAGTTCTGACCTGAAACAACAAGATATGTGGTAAAATTGCATTTGTAAGCATATGTAATGTAGTTAAGCACATCAAACCTTACAGAATGAAGATATTGCAAAACCATCCAAATCATGCTCCTCTCGGCCTCATTTGTTCCTACACTATACTTAAGGGCATTATCTCTAATAGGTAAAGAGTTTACATGTGTATTAGCAAGAAAACAATACAATTCTTAAAATTCTTGAAACCAAGTCAGTTCTGACCTGAAACAACAAAGATAAGTGGTAAAATTGCATTTGTAAGCATATGTAATGTAGTTAAGCACATCTAACCTTACAGAATGAAGATATTGCAAAACCATCCAAATCAAGCATCTCTCAGCCTGAAATAATCCCACACTATAGTAAAGAGCATTATCTCTAATAGGTGAAGAGTTTACATGTGTATTAGCAAGAAAAAAATAAAATTCTTAAAATTCTTGAAACCAAGTCAGTTCTGACCTGAAACAACAAGATATGATGTAAAATTGCATTTGTAAGCATATGTAATGAAGTTAAGCACATCTAACCTTACAGAGTGAAGATATTGTAAAACCATCCAAATCAAGCTTATCTCAGCCTGAATTACTCCCAAACTATAGTAAAAGGCATTATCTCTATTAGGTGAAGAGTTTACATGTGTATTAGCAAGAAAACAATACAATTCTTAAAATTCTTGAAACCAAGTCAGTTCTGACCTGAAACAACAAGATATGTGGTAAAATTGCATTTGTAAGCATATGTAATGTAGTTAAGCACATCAAACCTTACAGAATGAAGATATTGCAAAACCATCCAAATCATGCTCCTCTCGGCCTCATTTGTTCCTACACTATACTTAAGGGCATTATCTCTAATAGGTAAAGAGTTTACATGTGTATTAGCAAGAAAACAATACAATTCTTAAAATTCTTGAAACCAAGTCAGTTCTGACCTGAAACAACAAAGATAAGTGGTAAAATTGCATTTGTAAGCATATGTAATGTAGTTAAGCACATCTAACCTTACAGAATGAAGATATTGCAAAACCATCCAAATCAAGCATCTCTCAGCCTGAAATAATCCCACACTATAGTAAAGAGCATTATCTCTAATAGGTGAAGAGTTTACATGTGTATTAGCAAGAAAAAAATAAAATTCTTAAAATTCTTGAAACCAAGTCAGTTCTGACCTGAAACAACAAGATATGATGTAAAATTGCATTTGTAAGCATATGTAATGTAGTTAAGCACATCTAACCTTTCAGAGTGAAGATATTGTAAAACCATCCAAATCAAGCTTATCTCAGCCTGAATTACTCCCAAACTATAGTAAAAGGCATTATCTCTATTAGGTGAAGAGTTTACATGTGTATTAGCAAGAAAACAATACAATTCTTAAAATTCTTGAAACCAAGTCAGTTCTGACCTGAAACAACAAGATAAGTGGTAAAATTGCATTTGTAAGCATATGTAATGTAGTTAAGCACATCAAACCTTACAGAATGAAGATATTGCAAAACCATCCAAATCATGCTCCTCTCGGCCTCATTTGTTCCTACACTATACTTAAGGGCATTATCTCTAATAGGTAAAGAGTTTACATGTGTATTAGCAAGAAAACAATACAATTCTTAAAATTCTTGAAACCAAGTCAGTTCTGACCTGAAACAACAAAGATAAGTGGTAAAATTGCATTTGTAAGCATATGTAATGTAGTTAAGCACATCTAACCTTACAGAATGAAGATATTGCAAAACCATCCAAATCAAGCATCTCTCAGCCTGAAATAATCCCACACTATAGTAAAGAGCATTATCTCTAATAGGTGAAGAGTTTACATGTGTATTAGCAAGAAAAAAATAAAATTCTTAAAATTCTTGAAACCAAGTCAGTTCTGACCTGAAACAACAAGATATGATGTAAAATTGCATTTGTAAGCATATGTAATGTAGTTAAGCACATCTAACCTTACAGAGTGAAGATATTGTAAAACCATCCAAATCAAGCTTATCTCAGCCTGAATTACTCCCAAACTATAGTAAAAGGCATTATCTCTATTAGGTGAAGAGTTTACATGTGTATTAGCAAGAAAACAATACAATTCTTAAAATTCTTGAAACCAAGTCAGTTCTGACCTGAAACAACAAGATAAGTGGTAAAATTGCATTTGTAAGCATATGTAATGTAGTTAAGCACATCAAACCTTACAGAATGAAGATATTGCAAAACCATCCAAATCAAGCTCCTCTCGGCCTCATTTGTTCCTACACTATACTTAAGGGCATTATCTCTAATAGGTGAAGAGTTTACATGTGTATTAGCAAGAAAACAATACAATTTTTCAACTTCTTGAAACCAAGTCAGTTCTGACCTGAAACAACAAGATATGATGTAAAATTGCATTTGTAAGCATATGTAATGTAGTTAAGCACATCTAACCTTACAGAATGAAGATATTGCAAAACCATCCAAATCAAGCTTCTCTCGGCCTCATTTGTTCCTACACTATACTTAAGGGCATTATCTCTAATAGGTGAAGAGTTTACATGTGTATTAGCAAGAAAACAATACAATTCTTATAATTCTTGAAACCAAGTCAGTTCAGACCTGAAACAACAAGATATGTGGTAAAATTGCATTTGTAAGCATATGTAATGTAGTTAAGCACATCTAACCTTACAGAATGAAGATATTGTAAAACCATCCAAATCAAGCTTATCTCAGCCTGAAATACTCCCAAACTATAGTAAAGAGCATTATCTCTAATAGGTGAAGAGTTTACATGTGTATTAGCAAGAAAACAATACAATTCTTAAAATTCTTGAAACCAAGTCAGTTCTGACCTGAAACAACAAGATATGATGTGAAATAGCATTTGTAAGCATATGTAGTGTAGTTAAGCACATCTAACCTTGCAGAATGAAGATATTGCAAAACCATCCAAATCAGGCTTCTCTCAGCCTCATTTGTTCCTACACTATAGTAAAGAGCATTATCTCTAATAGGTGAAGAGTTTACATGTGTATTAGCAAGAAAACAATACAATTCTTAAAATTCTTGAAACCAAGTCAGTTCTGACCTGAAACAACAAAGATAAGTGGTAAAATTGCATTTGTAAGCATATGTAATGTAGTTAAGCACATCTAACCTTACAGAATGAAGATATTGCAAAACCATCCAAATCAAGCATCTCTCAGCCTCATTTGTTCCTACACTGTACTTAAGGGCATTATCTCTAATAGGTAAAGAGTTTACATGTGTATTAGCAAGAAAAAAATACAATTCTTAAAATTCTTGAAACCAAGTCAGTTCTGACCTGAAACAACAAGATATGATGTAAAATTGCATTTGTAAGCATATGTAATGTAGTTAAGCACATCTAACCTTACAGAATGAAGATATTGCAAAACCATCCAAATCAAGCTTATCTCAGCCTGAATTACTCCCAAACTATAGTAAAAGGCATTATCTCTATTAGGTGAAGAGTTTACATGTGTATTAGCAAGAAAACAATACAATTCTTAAAATTCTTGAAACCAAGTCAGTTCTGACCTGAAACAACAAGATAAGTGGTAAAATTGCATTTGTAAGCATATGTAATGTAGTTAAGCACATCAAACCTTACAGAATGAAGATATTGCAAAACCATCCAAATCATGCTCCTCTCGGCCTCATTTGTTCCTACACTATACTTAAGGGCATTATCTCTAATAGGTAAAGAGTTTACATGTGTATTAGCAAGAAAACAATACAATTCTTAAAATTCTTGAAACCAAGTCAGTTCTGACCTGAAACAACAAAGATAAGTGGTAAAATTGCATTTGTAAGCATATGTAATGTAGTTATGCACATCTAACCTTACAGAATGAAGATATTGCAAAACCATCCAAATCAAGCATCTCTCAGCCTGAAATAATCCCACACTATAGTAAAGAGCATTATCTCTAATAGGTGAAGAGTTTACATGTGTATTAGCAAGAAAACAATACAATTCTTAAAATTCTTGAAACCAAGTCAGTTCTGACCTGAAACAACAAGATAAGTGGTAAAATTGCATTTGTAAGCATATGTAATGTAGTTAAGCACATCAAACCTTACAGAATGAAGATATTGCAAAACCATCCAAATCAAGCTCCTCTCGGCCTCATTTGTTCCTACACTATACTTAAGGGCATTATCTCTAAATGGTGAAGAGTTTACATGTGTATTAGCAAGAAAACAATACAATTTTTCAACTTCTTGAATCCATGTCAGTTCTACCTGAAACAACAAGATATGTGGTAAAATTGCATTTGTAAGCATATGTAATGTAGTTAAGCACATCTAACCTTACAGAATGAAGATATTGCAAAACCATCCAAATCAAGCATCTCTCAGCCTGAAATAATCCCACACTATAGTAAAGAGCATTATCTCTAATAGGTGAAGAGTTTACATGTGTATTAGCAAGAAAAAAATAAAATTCTTAAAATTCTTGAAACCAAGTCAGTTCTGACCTGAAACAACAAGATATGATGTAAAATTGCATTTGTAAGCATATGTAATGTAGTTAAGCACATCTAACCTTACAGAGTGAAGATATTGCAAAACCATCCAAATCAAGCTTATCTCAGCCTGAATTACTCCCAAACTATAGTAAAAGGCATTATCTCTATTAGGTGAAGAGTTTACATGTGTATTAGCAAGAAAACAATACAATTCTTAAAATTCTTGAAACCAAGTCAGTTCTGACCTGAAACAACAAGATAAGTGGTAAAATTGCATTTGTAAGCATATGTAATGTAGTTAAGCACATCAAACCTTACAGAATGAAGATATTGCAAAACCATCCAAATCAAGCTCCTCTCGGCCTCATTTGTTCCTACACTATACTTAAGGGCATTATCTCTAATAGGTGAAGAGTTTACATGTGTATTAGCAAGAAAACAATACAATTTTTCAACTTCTTGAATCCAAGTCAGTTCTACCTGAAACAACAAGATATGTGGTAAAATTGCATTTGTAAGCATATGTAATGTAAAGCACATCTAACCTTACAGAATGAAGACATTGCAAAACCATCCAAATCAAGCTCCTCTCAGCCTCATTTATTCCTACACTATACTTAAGGGCATTATCTCTAATAGGTGAAGAGTTTACATGTGTATTAGCAAGAAAACAATACAATTCTTAAAATTCTTGAAACCAAGTCAGTTCTGACCTGAAACAACAAGATATGATGTAAAATTGCATTTGTAAGCATATGTAATGTAGTTAAGCACATCTAACCTTACAGAATGAAGATATTGCAAAACCATCCAAATCAAGCTTCTCTCGGCCTCATTTGTTCCTACACTATACTTAAGGGCATTATCTCTAATAGGTGAAGAGTTTACATGTGTATTAGCAAGAAAACAATACAATTCTTAAAATTCTTGAAACCAAGTCAGTTCTGACCTGAAACAACAAGATATGTGGTAAAATTGCATTTGTAAGCATATGTAATGTAGTTAAGCACATCAAACCTTACAGAATGAAGATATTGCAAAACCATCCAAATCATGCTCCTCTCGGCCTCATTTGTTCCTACACTATACTTAAGGGCATTATCTCTAATAGGTAAAGAGTTTACATGTGTATTAGCAAGAAAACAATACAATTCTTAAAATTCTTGAAACCAAGTCAGTTCTGACCTGAAACAACAAAGATAAGTGGTAAAATTGCATTTGTAAGCATATGTAATGTAGTTAAGCACATCTAACCTTACAGAATGAAGATATTGCAAAACCATCCAAATCAAGCATCTCTCAGCCTGAAATAATCCCACACTATAGTAAAGAGCATTATCTCTAATAGGTGAAGAGTTTACATGTGTATTAGCAAGAAAAAAATAAAATTCTTAAAATTCTTGAAACCAAGTCAGTTCTGACCTGAAACAACAAGATATGATGTAAAATTGCATTTGTAAGCATATGTAATGTAGTTAAGCACATCTAACCTTACAGAGTGAAGATATTGTAAAACCATCCAAATCAAGCTTATCTCAGCCTGAATTACTCCCAAACTATAGTAAAAGGCATTATCTCTATTAGGTGAAGAGTTTACATGTGTATTAGCAAGAAAACAATACAATTCTTAAAATTCTTGAAACCAAGTCAGTTCTGACCTGAAACAACAAGATAAGTGGTAAAATTGCATTTGTAAGCATATGTAATGTAGTTAAGCACATCAAACCTTACAGAATGAAGATATTGCAAAACCATCCAAATCAAGCTCCTCTCGGCCTCATTTGTTCCTACACTATACTTAAGGGCATTATCTCTAATAGGTGAAGAGTTTACATGTGTATTAGCAAGAAAACAATACAATTCTTATAATTCTTGAAACCAAGTCAGTTCAGACCTGAAACAACAAGATATGTGGTAAAATTGCATTTGTAAGCATATGTAATGTAGTTAAGCACATCTAACCTTACAGAATGAAGATATTGTAAAACCATCCAAATCAAGCTTATCTCAGCCTGAAATACTCCCAAACTATAGTAAAGAGCATTATCTCTAATAGGTGAAGAGTTTACATGTGTATTAGCAAGAAAACAATACAATTCTTAAAATTCTTGAAACCAAGTCAGTTCTGACCTGAAACAACAAGATATGATGTGAAATAGCATTTGTAAGCATATGTAATGTAGTTAAGCACATCTAACCTTGCAGAATGAAGATATTGCAAAACCATCCAAATCAGGCTTCTCTCAGCCTCATTTGTTCCTACACTATAGTAAAGAGCATTATCTCTAATAGGTGAAGAGTTTACATGTGTATTAGCAAGAAAACAATACAATTCTTAAAATTCTTGAAACCAAGTCAGTTCTGACCTGAAACAACAAAGATAAGTGGTAAAATTGCATTTGTAAGCATATGTAATGTAGTTAAGCACATCTAACCTTACAGAATGAAGATATTGCAAAACCATCCAAATCAAGCATCTCTCAGCCTCATTTGTTCCTACACTGTACTTAAGGGCATTATCTCTAATAGGTAAAGAGTTTACATGTGTATTAGCAAGAAAAAAATACAATTCTTAAAATTCTTGAAACCAAGTCAGTTCTGACCTGAAACAACAAGATATGATGTAAAATTGCATTTGTAAGCATATGTAATGTAGTTAAGCACATCTAACCTTACAGAATGAAGATATTGCAAAACCATCCAAATCAAGCATCTCTCAGCCTGAAATAATCCCACACTATAGTAAAGAGCATTATCTCTAATAGGTGAAGAGTTTACATGTGTATTAGCAAGAAAAAAATAAAATTCTTAAAATTCTTGAAACCAAGTCAGTTCTGACCTGAAACAACAAGATATGATGTAAAATTGCATTTGTAAGCATATGTAATGTAGTTAAGCACATCTAACCTTACAGAGTGAAGATATTGTAAAACCATCCAAATCAAGCTTATCTCAGCCTGAATTACTCCCAAACTATAGTAAAAGGCATTATCTCTATTAGGTGAAGAGTTTACATGTGTATTAGCAAGAAAACAATACAATTCTTAAAATTCTTGAAACCAAGTCAGTTCTGACCTGAAACAACAAGATAAGTGGTAAAATTGCATTTGTAAGCATATGTAATGTAGTTAAGCACATCAAACCTTACAGAATGAAGATATTGCAAAACCATCCAAATCATGCTCCTCTCGGCCTCATTTGTTCCTACACTATACTTAAGGGCATTATCTCTAATAGGTAAAGAGTTTACATGTGTATTAGCAAGAAAACAATACAATTCTTAAAATTCTTGAAACCAAGTCAGTTCTGACCTGAAACAACAAGATATGATGTAAAATTGCATTTGTAAGCATATGTAATGTAGTTAAGCACATCTAACCTTACAGAATGAAGATATTGCAAAACCATCCAAATCAAGCTTCTCTCGGCCTCATTTGTTCCTACACTATACTTAAGGGCATTATCTCTAATAGGTGAAGAGTTTACATGTGTATTAGCAAGAAAACAATACAATTCTTAAAATTCTTGAAACCAAGTCAGTTCTGACCTGAAACAACAAGATATGTGGTAAAATTGCATTTGTAAGCATATGTAATGTAGTTAAGCACATCAAACCTTACAGAATGAAGATATTGCAAAACCATCCAAATCATGCTCCTCTCGGCCTCATTTGTTCCTACACTATACTTAAGGGCATTATCTCTAATAGGTAAAGAGTTTACATGTGTATTAGCAAGAAAACAATACAATTCTTAAAATTCTTGAAACCAAGTCAGTTCTGACCTGAAACAACAAAGATAAGTGGTAAAATTGCATTTGTAAGCATATGTAATGTAGTTAAGCACATCTAACCTTACAGAATGAAGATATTGCAAAACCATCCAAATCAAGCATCTCTCAGCCTGAAATAATCCCACACTATAGTAAAGAGCATTATCTCTAATAGGTGAAGAGTTTACATGTGTATTAGCAAGAAAAAAATAAAATTCTTATAATTCTTGAAACCAAGTCAGTTCTGACCTGAAACAACAAGATATGATGTAAAATTGCATTTGTAAGCATATGTAATGTAGTTAAGCACATCTAACCTTACAGAGTGAAGATATTGTAAAACCATCCAAATCAAGCTTATCTCAGCCTGAATTACTCCCAAACTATAGTAAAAGGCATTATCTCTATTAGGTGAAGAGTTTACATGTGTATTAGCAAGAAAACAATACAATTCTTAAAATTCTTGAAACCAAGTCAGTTCTGACCTGAAACAACAAGATAAGTGGTAAAATTGCATTTGTAAGCATATGTAATGTAGTTAAGCACATCAAACCTTACAGAATGAAGATATTGCAAAACCATCCAAATCAAGCTCCTCTCGGCCTCATTTGTTCCTACACTATACTTAAGGGCATTATCTCTAATAGGTGAAGAGTTTACATGTGTATTAGCAAGAAAACAATACAATTCTTATAATTCTTGAAACCAAGTCAGTTCAGACCTGAAACAACAAGATATGTGGTAAAATTGCATTTGTAAGCATATGTAATGTAGTTAAGCACATCTAACCTTACAGAATGAAGATATTGTAAAACCATCCAAATCAAGCTTATCTCAGCCTGAAATACTCCCAAACTATAGTAAAGAGCATTATCTCTAATAGGTGAAGAGTTTACATGTGTATTAGCAAGAAAACAATACAATTCTTAAAATTCTTGAAACCAAGTCAGTTCTGACCTGAAACAACAAGATATGATGTGAAATAGCATTTGTAAGCATATGTAGTGTAGTTAAGCACATCTAACCTTGCAGAATGAAGATATTGCAAAACCATCCAAATCAGGCTTCTCTCAGCCTCATTTGTTCCTACACTATAGTAAAGAGCATTATCTCTAATAGGTGAAGAGTTTACATGTGTATTAGCAAGAAAACAATACAATTCTTAAAATTCTTGAAACCAAGTCAGTTCTGACCTGAAACAACAAAGATAAGTGGTAAAATTGCATTTGTAAGCATATGTAATGTAGTTAAGCACATCTAACCTTACAGAATGAAGATATTGCAAAACCATCCAAATCAAGCATCTCTCAGCCTCATTTGTTCCTACACTGTACTTAAGGGCATTATCTCTAATAGGTAAAGAGTTTACATGTGTATTAGCAAGAAAAAAATACAATTCTTAAAATTCTTGAAACCAAGTCAGTTCTGACCTGAAACAACAAGATATGATGTAAAATTGCATTTGTAAGCATATGTAATGTAGTTAAGCACATCTAACCTTACAGAATGAAGATATTGCAAAACCATCCAAATCAAGCATCTCTCAGCCTGAAATAATCCCACACTATAGTAAAGAGCATTATCTCTAATAGGTGAAGAGTTTACATGTGTATTAGCAAGAAAAAAATAAAATTCTTAAAATTCTTGAAACCAAGTCAGTTCTGACCTGAAACAACAAGATATGATGTAAAATTGCATTTGTAAGCATATGTAATGTAGTTAAGCACATCTAACCTTACAGAGTGAAGATATTGTAAAACCATCCAAATCAAGCTTATCTCAGCCTGAATTACTCCCAAACTATAGTAAAAGGCATTATCTCTATTAGGTGAAGAGTTTACATGTGTATTAGCAAGAAAACAATACAATTCTTAAAATTCTTGAAACCAAGTCAGTTCTGACCTGAAACAACAAGATAAGTGGTAAAATTGCATTTGTAAGCATATGTAATGTAGTTAAGCACATCAAACCTTACAGAATGAAGATATTGCAAAACCATCCAAATCATGCTCCTCTCGGCCTCATTTGTTCCTACACTATACTTAAGGGCATTATCTCTAATAGGTAAAGAGTTTACATGTGTATTAGCAAGAAAACAATACAATTCTTAAAATTCTTGAAACCAAGTCAGTTCTGACCTGAAACAACAAAGATAAGTGGTAAAATTGCATTTGTAAGCATATGTAATGTAGTTAAGCACATCTAACCTTACAGAATGAAGATATTGCAAAACCATCCAAATCAAGCATCTCTCAGCCTGAAATAATCCCACACTATAGTAAAGAGCATTATCTCTAATAGGTGAAGAGTTTACATGTGTATTAGCAAGAAAAAAATAAAATTCTTAAAATTCTTGAAACCAAGTCAGTTCTGACTTGAAACAACAAGATATGATGTAAAATTGCATTTGTAAGCATATGTAATGTAGTTAAGCACATCTAACCTTACAGAGTGAAGATATTGTAAAACCATCCAAATCAAGCTTATCTCAGCCTGAATTACTCCCAAACTATAGTAAAAGGCATTATCTCTATTAGGTGAAGAGTTTACATGTGTATTAGCAAGAAAACAATACAATTCTTAAAATTCTTGAAACCAAGTCAGTTCTGACCTGAAACAACAAGATAAGTGGTAAAATTGCATTTGTAAGCATATGTAATGTAGTTAAGCACATCAAACCTTACAGAATGAAGATATTGCAAAACCATCCAAATCAAGCTCCTCTCGGCCTCATTTGTTCCTACACTATACTTAAGGGCATTATCTCTAATAGGTGAAGAGTTTACATGTGTATTAGCAAGAAAACAATACAATTCTTATAATTCTTGAAAACAAGTCAGTTCAGACCTGAAACAACAAGATATGTGGTAAAATTGCATTTGTAAGCATATGTAATGTAGTTAAGCACATCTAACCTTACAGAATGAAGATATTGTAAAACCATCCAAATCAAGCTTATCTCAGCCTGAAATACTCCCAAACTATAGTAAAAGGCATTATCTCTAATAGGTGAAGAGTTTACATGTGTATTAGCAAGAAAACAATACAATTCTTAAAATTCTTGAAACCAAGTCAGTTCTGACCTGAAACAACAAGATATGATGTGAAATAGCATTTGTAAGCATATGTAGTGTAGTTAAGCACATCTAACCTTGCAGAATGAAGATATTGCAAAAAAATCCAAATCAGGCTTCTCTCAGCCTCATTTGTTCCTACACTATAACTTAAGGGCATTTTCTCTAATAGGTGAAGAGTTTACATGTGTATTAAGCAAGAAAACAATACATTTTTTCAACTTCTTGAAACCAAGTCAGTTTAACCTGAAACAACAAGATATGTGGTAAAATTGCATTAGTAAGCATATGTAATGTAGTTAAGCACATCTAACCTTACAGAATGAAGATATTGTAAAAACATCCAAATCAAGCTTATCTCAGCCTGAAATAATCCCACACTATAGTAAAGAGCATTATCTCTAATAGGTGAAGAGTTTACATGTGTATTAGCAAGAAAACAATACAATTCTTAAAATTCTTGAAACCAAGTCAGTTCTGACCTGAAACAACAAAGTGGTAAAATTGCATTTGTAAGCATATGTAATGTAGTTAAGCACATCTAACCTTACAGAATGAAGATATTGCAAAACCATCCAAATCAAGCATCTCTCAGCCTCATTTGTTCCTACACTGTACTTAAGGGCATTATCTCTAATAGGTAAAGAGTTTACATGTGTATTAGCAAGAAAACAATACAATTCTTAAAATTCTTGAAACCAAGTCAGTTCTGACCTGAAACAACAAAGATAAGTGGTAAAATTGCATTTGTAAGCATATGTAATGTAGTTAAGCACATCTAACCTTACAGAATGAAGATATTGCATAACCATCCAAATCAAGCATCTCTCAGCCTGAAATAATCCCACACTATAGTAAAGAGCATTATCTCTAATAGGTGAAGAGTTTACATGTGTATTAGCAAGAAAAAAATAAAATTCTTAAAATTCTTGAAACCAAGTCAGTTCTGACCTGAAACAACAAGATAAGTGGTAAAATTGTATTTGTAAGCATATGTAATGTAGTTAAGCACATCAAACCTTACAGAATGAAGATATTGCAAAACCATCCAAATCAAGCTCCTCTCGGCCTCATTTGTTCCTACACTATACTTAAGGGCATTATCTCTAATAGGTGAAGAGTTTACATGTGTATTAGCAAGAAAACAATACAATTCTTAAAATTCTTGAAACCAAGTCAGTTCTGACCTGAAACAACAAGATATGATGTGAAATAGCATTTGTAAGCATATGTAGTGTAGTTAAGCACATCTAACCTTGCAGAATGAAGATATTGCAAAACCATCCAAATCAAGCATCTCTCAGCCTCATTTGTTCCTACACTATAACTTAAGGGCATTTTCTCTAATAGGTGAAGAGTTTACATGTGTATAAAGCAAGAAAACAATACATTTTTTCAACTTCTTGAAACCAAGTCAGTTTTACCTGAAACAACAAGATATGTGGTAAAATTGCATTAGTAAGCATATGTAATGTAGTTAAGCACATCTAACCTTACAGAATGAAGATATTGTAAAAACATCCAAATCAAGCTTATCTCAGCCTGAAATAATCCCACACTATAGTAAAGAGCATTATCTCTAATAGGTGAAGAGTTTACATGTGTATTAGCAAGAAAACAATACAATTCTTAAAATTCTTGAAACCAAGTCAGTTCTGACCTGAAACAACAAGATAAGTGGTAAAATTGCATTTGTAAGCATATGTAATGTAGTTAAGCACATCAAACCTTACAGAATGAAGATATTGCAATACCATCCAAATCAAGCTCCTCTCGGCCTCATTTGTTCCTACACTATACTTAAGGGCATTATCTCTAATAGGTGAAGAGTTTACATGTGTATTAGCAAGAAAACAATACAATTCTTATAATTCTTGAAACCAAGTCAGTTCAGACCTGAAACAACAAGATATGTGGTAAAATTGCATTTGTAAGCATATGTAATGTAGTTAAGCACATCTAACCTTACAGAATGAAGATATTGTAAAACCATCCAAATCAAGCTTATCTCAGCCTGAAATACTCCCAAACTATAGTAAAAGGCATTATCTCTAATAGGTGAAGAGTTTACATGTGTATTAGCAAGAAAACAATACAATTCTTAAAATTCTTGAAACCAAGTCAGTTCTGACCTGAAACAACAAGATATGATGTGAAATAGCATTTGTAAGCATATGTAGTGTAGTTAAGCACATCTAACCTTGCAGAATGAAGATATTGCAAAAAAATCCAAATCAGGCTTCTCTCAGCCTCATTTGTTCCTACACTATAACTTAAGGGCATTTTCTCTAATAGGTGAAGAGTTTACATGTGTATTAAGCAAGAAAACAATACATTTTTTCAACTTCTTGAAACCAAGTCAGTTTTACCTGAAACAACAAGATATGTGGTAAAATTGCATTAGTAAGCATATGTAATGTAGTTAAGCACATCTAACCTTACAGAATGAAGATATTGTAAAAACATCCAAATCAAGCTTATCTCAGCCTGAAATAATCCCACACTATAGTAAAGAGCATTATCTCTAATAGGTGAAGAGTTTACATGTGAATAAAGCAAGAAAACAATACATTTTTTCAACTTCTTGAAACCAAGTCACTTTTACCTGAAACAACAAGATAAGTGGTAAAATTGCATTTGTAAGCATATGTAATGTAGTTAAGCACATCTAACCTTACAGAATGAAGATATTGTAAAAACATCCAAATCAAGCTTATCTCAGCCTGAAATAATCCCACACTATAGTAAAGAGCATTATCTCTAATAGGTGAAGAGTTTACATGTGTATTAGCAAGAAAACAATACAATTCTTAAAATTCTTGAAACCAAGTCAGTTCTGACCTGAAACAACAAAGATAAGTGGTAAAATTGCATTTGTAAGCATATGTAATGTAGTTAAGCACATCTAACCTTACAGAATGAAGATATTGCAAAACCATCCAAATCAAGCATCTCTCAGCCTCATTTGTTCCTACACTATACTTAAGGGCATTATCTCTAATAGGTGAACAGTTTACATGTGTATTAGCAAGAAAACAATACAATTCTTAAAATTCTTGAAACCAAGTCAGTTCTGACCTGAAACATCAAGATATGTTGTAAAATTGCATTTGTAAGCAGTTGTAATGTAGTTAAGCACATCTAACCTTACAGAATGAAGATATTGCAAAACCATCCAAATCAAGCATCTCTCAGCCTCATTTGTTTCTACACTGTACTTTAGGGCATTATCACTAATAGGTGAACAGTTTACATGTGTATTAGCAAGAAAACATTACAATTCATCAACTTCTTGAAACCAAGTCAGTTCTGACCTGAAACAAGATATATTGTAAAATTGCATTTGTAAGCATATGTAATGTAGTTAAGCACATCTAACCTTGCAGAATAAAGATATTGCAAAACCATCCAAATCAAGCATCTCTCAGCCTCATTTGTTCCTACACTGTACTTTAGGGCATTATCACTAATAGGTGAACAGTTTACATGTGTATTAGCAAGAAAACATTACAATTCATCAACTTCTTGAAACCAAGTCAGTTCTGACCTGAAACAAGATATATTGTAAAATTGCATTTGTAAGCATATGTAATGTAGTTAAGCACATCTAACCTTACAGAATGACGATATTGCAAAACCATCCAAATCAAGTATCTCTCAGCCTCATTTGTTCCTACACTGTACTTTAGGGCATTATCTCTAATAGGTGAAGAGTTTACATGTGTATTAGCAAGAAAACAATACAATTCTTATAATTCTTGAAACCAAGTCAGTTCAGACCTGAAACAACAAGATATGTGGTAAAATTGCATTTGTAAGCATATGTAATGTAGTTAAGCACATCTAACCTTACAGAATGAGGATATTGTAAAACCATCCAAATCAAGCATCTCTCAGCCTCATTTGTTCCTAGACTATACTTAAGGGCATTATCACTAATAGGTGAACAGTTTACATGTGTATTAGCAAGAAAACATTACAATTCATCAACTTCTTGAAACCAAGTCAGTTCTGACCTGAAACAAGATATATTGTAAAATTGCATTTGTAAGCATATGTAATGTAGTTAAGCACATCTAACCTTGCAGAATAAAGATCTTGCAAAACCATCCAAATCAAGCATCTCTCAGCCTCATTTGTTCCTACACTAGACTTAAGGGCATTATCTCTAATAGGTGAAGAGTTTACATGTGTATTAGCAAGAAAACAATACAATTCTTAAAATTCTTGAAACCAAGTCAGTTCTGACCTGAAACAAAAAGATAAGTGGTAAAATTGCATTTGTAAGCATATGTAATGTAGTTAAGCACATCTAACCTTACAGAATGAAGATATTGTAAAACCATCCAAATCAAGCTTATCTCAGCCTGAAATACTCCCAAACTATAGTAAAAGGCATTATCTCTAATAGGTGAAGAGTTTACATGTGTATTAGCAAGAAAACAATACAATTCTTAAAATTCTTGAAACCAAGTCAGTTCTGACCTGAAACAACAAGATATGATGTGAAATAGCATTTGTAAGCATATGTAGTGTAGTTAAGCACATCTAACCTTGCAGAATGAAGATATTGCAAAAAAATCCAAATCAGGCTTCTCTCAGCCTCATTTGTTCCTACACTATAACTTAAGGGCATTTTCTCTAATAGGTGAAGAGTTTACATGTGTATTAAGCAAGAAAACAATACATTTTTTCAACTTCTTGAAACCAAGTCAGTTTTACCTGAAACAACAAGATATGTGGTAAAATTGCATTAGTAAGCATATGTAATGTAGTTAAGCACATCTAACCTTACAGAATGAAGATATTGTAAAAACATCCAAATCAAGCTTATCTCAGCCTGAAATAATCCCACACTATAGTAAAGAGCATTATCTCTAATAGGTGAAGAGTTTACATGTGTATTAGCAAGAAAACAATACAATTCTTAAAATTCTTGAAACCAAGTCAGTTCTGACCTGAAACAACAAAGATAAGTGGTAAAATTGCATTTGTAAGCATATGTAATGTAGTTAAGCACATCTAACCTTACAGAATGAAGATATTGCAAAACCATCCAAATCAAGCATCTCTCAGCCTCATTTGTTCCTACACTGTACTTAAGGGCATTATCTCTAATAGGTAAAGAGTTTACATGTGTATTAGCAAGAAAACAATACAATTCTTAAAATTCTTGAAACCAAGTCAGTTCTGACCTGAAACAACAAAGATAAGTGGTAAAATTGCATTTGTAAGCATATGTAATGTAGTTAAACACATCTAACCTTACAGAATGAAGATATTGCAAAACCATCCAAATCAAGCATATCTCAGCCTGAAATAATCCCACACTATAGTAAAGAGCATTATCTCTAACAGGTGAAGAGTTTACATGTGTATTAGCAAGAAAACAATACAATTCTTAAAATTCTTGAAACCAAGTCAGTTCTGACCTGAAACAACAAGATATGATGTGAAATAGCATTTGTAAGCATATGTAGTGTAGTTAAGCACATCTAACCTTGCAGAATGAAGATATTGCAAAACCATCCAAATCAAGCATCTCTCAGCCTCATTTGTTCCTACACTATAACTTAAGGGCATTTTCTCTAATAGGTGAAGAGTTTACATGTGAATAAAGCAAGAAAACAATACATTTTTTCAACTTCTTGAAACCAAGTCACTTTTACCTGAAACAACAAGATAAGTGGTAAAATTGCATTTGTAAGCATATGTAATGTAGTTAAGCACATCTAACCTTACAGAATGAAGATATTGTAAAAACATCCAAATCAAGCTTATCTCAGCCTGAAATAATCCCACACTATAGTAAAGAGCATTATCTCTAACAGGTGAAGAGTTTACATGTGTATTAGCAAGAAAACAATACAATTCTTAAAATTCTTGAAACCAAGTCAGTTCTGACCTGAAACAACAAAGATAAGTGGTAAAATTGCATTTGTAAGCATATGTAATGTAGTTAAGCACATCTAACCTTACAGAATGAAGATATTGCAAAACCATCCAAATCAAGCATCTCTCAGCCTCATTTGTTCCTACACTATACTTAAGGGCATTATCTCTAATAGGTGAACAGTTTACATGTGTATTAGCAAGAAAACAATACAATTCTTAAAATTCTTGAAACCAAGTCAGTTCTGACCTGAAACATCAAGATATGTTGTAAAATTGCATTTGTAAGCAGTTGTAATGTAGTTAAGCACATCTAACCTTACAGAATGAAGATATTGCAAAACCATCCAAATCAAGCATCTCTCAGCCTCATTTGTTTCTACACTGTACTTTAGAGCATTATCACTAATAGGTGAACAGTTTACATGTGTATTAGCAAGAAAACATTACAATTCATCAACTTCTTGAAACCAAGTCAGTTCTGACCTGAAACAAGATATATTGTAAAATTGCATTTGTAAGCATATGTAATGTAGTTAAGCACATCTAACCTTGCAGAATAAAGATATTGCAAAACCATCCAAATCAAGCATCTCTCAGCCTCATTTGTTCCTACACTGTACTTTAGGGCATTATCACTAATAGGTGAACAGTTTACATGTGTATTAGCAAGAAAACATTACAATTCATCAACTTCTTGAAACCAAGTCAGTTCTGACCTGAAACAAGATATATTGTAAAATTGCATTTGTAAGCATATGTAATGTAGTTAAGCACATCTAACCTTACAGAATGACGATATTGCAAAACCATCCAAATCAAGCATCTCTCAGCCTCATTTGTTCCTACACTGTACTTTAGGGCATTATCTCTAATAGGTGAAGAGTTTACATGTGTATTAGCAAGAAAACAATACAATTCTTATAATTCTTGAAACCAAGTCAGTTCAGACCTGAAACAACAAGATATGTGGTAAAATTGCATTTGTAAGCATATGTAATGTAGTTAAGCACATCTAACCTTACAGAATGAGGATATTGTAAAACCATCCAAATCAAGCATCTCTCAGCCTCATTTGTTCCTACACTATACTTAAGGGCATTATC